>NC_058090.1:96705416-97005416 GCF_014858855.1 Bufo gargarizans | reverse complement strand
GTTAGAGGAGACTTTTGGTCAACTGCTTCCCTATGTATGACTGGGGAATGCAGGTTGTTACGGTGGTGAATGGAATAAAGCCAAGTGGAGGGGTATACACTTTCACACATCATAAGGTCTACTTATTCTCCAGCAGCGGGCACACAAATGCTTAACAGTTACACTCTCTTGGACTGGATGCTTGGTACTTAACGACACAGTGGCTAAGCTTAGCGGTTGCAGTCCCTCAGAGAGAGCAGAACACTCCTAGTGGTACTCATGAGGAGGCCCAGTTCTTTCATTACAATGTAGTCCACACAATTGTCCCAAGGGGACTAGCTGTCTCCTGGTCACTGCCATCCTTTGTGATAGATTGGGACTTTGGTTAAGGTCAGGTCTGTCAGCCTATCTTTGGCTCTGCTTCTGGCCTCCCTAATGCCTCTTTTTTCTGACTTAGATGCCCTGCCATTCTTTCAGTGCTTCAACACGACTTTCACGACATCCACTTTACCTTCTGGCGCATTCCTGGCCGAGGAGTTTTTAGTGTCCCATCACGACTGCTTCACTTTTCATAGGTCTGGTGGTCATCTTCGGGTTATCATGGTTGTGATGACTGAAAATCAGGCCATCACTCTCAGACCCTTAAGGTCTGGGGATGTGATCTACTGTTGGTGCTTCCATTCAGCTGGGCAGGCTTCTCCCTTGGCTAGGGAGCAGCCTCTTGGTATTCTCATTGTCTATCTGTTGCAGCAGGCCTTAATTGTTTCATTGCAAGATGGTTAATTCAGGGACTGCACAAGTGGGTTTACTCTGCCACCACCATGGTTGGAATGGTTGAAAAAGACAGTTCCATCAAGGATATCCATGCAAAGTGTTTAAAACTTTGGGGGGAAGGAAAAAGCATTTTTTTTAGCTTTTACATATGGTCCTAATGAAACCAATGTAATATATTGGATGAGCCTTTACTTATAAACTACTAAACCCATAGCATCCTACCATATTATCATAAACAAAAGTATGTTCTGTGAGCCATATAATGTTTGCAAAAACTATCCAACTGTAAGAGTTAAAATAGGTCTATAGGCAACTAAATGGTTGAATTTACCATGTCTAACTACTTTCCTAAAGGCAAATGCCATTACATAGGATGGGTTGCAATTGTTTACCTTCTCATGTCCACAGCACCAACTGTTCCTCAAGATGTTATGATCATGTCCAACTCTTCATCACATCTAATTGTACGATGGAAGCCCCCAAGCCAACGCAATGGAAACCTTAGCTACTACCTGGTGCTCTGGCAGCAGATGTTGGAAGATCAGGAGCTGCATAGCAATGATTACTGTACAAAAGGTTAGTATGTGACCTGTTAAGTACCCTGAGGATCTCGTTGGATTTTCTCGGCTGTTTCCATAAATGTTGTATGTTAACTCTAATTTACATTGTACAATTTTGGATGCGATTTAGGACCCATGTTTCATAATGAAGTAACTTTTGCTTTTCTGATCTTGAGTTGTGTCTTATCTTAATCACTAGACTTCATCTAGAACAACATCCGTTGCTTGTTTAGAGTCTATACAAGGGCATGCTCTGGTGGGATACTTTTGAGAGATATAGGGGCATATATATATATATTTCTGATTTAATAAATGATCCTCAGTCTTTTTTTGTAGACCAAGGTACATGCTCCACAATATACTACATATACAACCACAATTAAAATTGTTAGGGGTGTATCTGTCGGCACACTGTTGACTGATTCCAAGGTTCAGTCAGTCACAATTTTGTTTCCGCGCTCCATGTAAAAGAATGAGTACAAAATTACAATTTTAAGGTCGCCGTCTATATAGAAAACACATAGTTTTCGTCACAATGTGAAATTTTCGGTTTCTTTACACGTGTAGAGAGCGTAGATATGGAGCCAGTGGTGTTGAGTAACTCCTAAGACATCACTGTCCATGCGAGGCAATGTGAGCTTAGCTGAATAAAGTTTTCCGTCTGCTCTTGGTGACTTTCAGGATTGTGGTTTCATAAAACAACTATAAAAACCAGCCCCAGTACAAACTACTCCTGTAGTCCTTGGAATGGAAAACCCTGTTTGTTTCCAAAATAAGATGTTCACCATCAACAAATGTGGAGAAATACATGGTCTGCACTTTAGATTAAGCAGAATTTTATTACATTGTCGAGGAAGGTGATGTATAATTTCATAGTTGACATAGCAGATATAGTAACAAAATGTTCCTCTGTGCCAGTTACATGTCAAGTATTACGCCATCTCAGTTATGGTGCAATCACATACTCCAACATGATTATATTGACTTGAAAAAGTTAATAAAATAGTCTTGCAGACAAGAAAAGGCATTTTCTATGAGAGTGCCGGTGATGTGTGCAACGCACATTGCCGGTGTCCTTGTTTTGCAGATCCGCAAAACACATACGGACATGTGAATGGACCCTTGCTGTGAACAGTTAAGTAAGTTGAAGATTAAATGATCTCCAAAAGGCATAAAGCTTACAATGACACATTCCCTTTTGTATTTAAGCAAAAACTATTTTTTATTTTCATCTTTTACATTTTCAAAATAACCAAAAAGGGCTCAAAGCAAAACTTTGGGCACCCTGCATAGTTAGGACCTAGTGACACTCCTTTTGGCAAGTATCACAGCTTGCAAACACCTTTATGTAGCCAGCCAAAAGTCTTTAAATTCTTTGTTTTGAGGGATTTTCATCCATTCTTCCTTGCAGAAGTCTTCCAGTTCTGTGAGATTCCTGGGCCCTCTTGCCTGCACTGCTCTTTTGAAGTCTATCCACAAATTCTCAATGACCTTCAGATCAGGGGACTCTGAGGGCCATGGTAAAACCTTCAGCTTGTGCTTTTTGAGGTGTGTTTAGGATCATTATCCATCTGTAAAAGCCACCCTCTTTTCATTGATTTTTTAACAACCTATACAGTTGGTGTTGTGTTTGCTTCCAGAATTTACTGGGATTTCACTTAATCCATTCTTCCATCTACTCATGAAATATTCCCTGTGCCATTTGCTGCAACACAACCACAAAACATGATTGATCCACTTCCATGCTTAATGGTTGGAGAAGTGTTCTTTTCATGAAAGCTTTGAAATTTGAATCACCTGGCCTTTCTTAACGATGATTGTGAACAAGCCTTAACCCTAACAGGTTCTTTTAGGTCTGAGATCTTGGTCAAAGTTATCTGAGTGCTCAAATCTCCTTGGGTTACCATACTGTGCTTCTGCAAGGTACTCCTTTCCTTTTTTTCACTCTAACATTGTACAAAACCAAAACCATACACTGATGTTGCCTAAAATGTTTAAAAATGTCTTTAATCTGTAATTGTATGTCTTTTGGAGATCATTTCATCTTCAACTTGCTTAACTACTCACAGTAACAGTAATTTTGATCAGGGGTGACCAAACTTCTGCATGCCACTATGTCTCAAATGATTTGTCCAAATGTCCATGATAGTTTGGGCCAAGTTGTAAGTCGAGACACAATTGTCATTGTTCTTATTGTAAATGTCCTACTAAATCCTTATCCTGTTGTTTTTCTACAGGTCTGAAGCTTCCCACTAGCAGTGCTGATACCAGGTTTGATAATGACGATGAAGACAATCCAGATGCTGAAGATAAGTGTTGTCCATGTCAAAAAAATAATGGCCAACTCCTAGACATAGATAAGGAATCCTTTCAGAAGAAGTTTGAGAACTTTCTGAGGAATACAGTCTTCATACCAAAGTAAGAGTTCTTGTGTTGATTAACCAAAACAGATTACCACCTTCTTCCTGGTCACATAACAGATGGGACAAATTTTTTGCAAAAAGTTGTCACAAAGAGTTTTTAAGGTTTTCAGGCCAATTATCAGAAATTAATGTTCCCACGAATGTTGCCACAGATCACCCGATGAATGAGTGAAACACTTTCATTGGGTGAAATGATTGGAGGTGGCGACACCGTTCCCGGGCAGAAAATCGTGCTGTCTGAACAACACTCTGCTGCCCAGGAACAGTGATTTTTGCATGTGGATGAGTGACAGCAGCAGTGATCACTTGCCCCCATACAGTGGAGGTGATCGCTGCATTTAAATGCAGCACTTTGTCTCCACTTAACGAGCAGCCAACTGTCGGGAACAAAATCAACTTCTCGCCGTAAAAATCCACCTTTACATCTTGTTGCATCCAATCTCCAGTTCCAGTCAGAATATTCTAAAAAAAAAAGCTAGACTGGTAGTCTACAGTTGGCTTATAACAGCTCTGGATATGGGCTCATGGATCGATTTTTGAGGCAGAAGATATATCTGACAAATTCTTTTCTTTTTATTTCCTGGTATATCCCAAACTTGAAGGAACCGAATGCACCCCAGCTATGGGGACATAGTGTTGATCTCCCTTCAAATGACTGGATCACTCTGTTCCTGACTGTGAAGAGTTCTTTCATTTCAGAATCGTTGATAGTACAGCATTTAATTGGTCCATGGACTGGATTGACCTATTCCTATTTGTGTATATTTATAGATATCTCCTAGTGCAATCCATGCAATGTCTCAATTGGTGGTATAGTTGCTATGCCTCCAGTCCTCTGAAGGTAGTGAGATACAGGAATGTATGCTTGTAATACGACTTTATTTATTTATAGGCCTCCATGGAAAGTGACTTTAATCAGCAAGAATAATCAGAGGTGAGCTAGACTGCCCGCTGTTAAAGCGATGATAACCACTTCAGTTGTGACAAGTTCAGTCTAAGCAAACATTATAAATCGCTGTCCACTTGAAGAGCATACATACATATTGGGATCATACTTGCCTACATTTCAGAACTTATAAGAAGAACAAAATTAACAGTGTCCCTAATTCTGCCCAGAAGTTCTCAAACACCAGCCACGTTCATGACTACAACCTTTTTTGTAAATCAACGACCAAGACACTTGCAAGGCTACGATTATACCTAGAGTACAAGAGTATCAACCAACAGTATTAATGGTTCCATATCTGGATGGGTCTGCACCTTAGTGAACCCATAAATTGGAATAGTGATTTGCTGGTCTGCAACTTGGCCATAGCTAAAATGGTTATCATTGATCCAGTAGCAATGCTTCGCTTTACAGCCCTGCTTTCTAAATCGCTAGCTTCTGTGGGTGGCATGGGCGTAGTGCTTGAATACAATCCTTCGTATTTGCATTGTTGTATAGAATCCTTGAGGCAGGTTGATGGAATGGGTGACTGGGAATTTTCTTGAAATCCTTTTAATGGGTTGTCCATGAATAGAACACTTTTTCTGCTCCCCAGATACAACATTCATCAGTTTGTGGATGGTATTGCAATCCTAGTTTCACTTAATGAAAAACAACTGCAATATTAGACATTGCCGTGAGCAAGAGTGGCTCTGTTTTTTGGAAAAATCATTCCCTATCCCCCCCCCCCCTCCCACCAAAGCTGGACAAGACTAGGTTCTTGGTGACTGTTCTAAATGTGAGTTTTGCATTCAACTTTGTAATGAGCTAGCATTATTTTATTTTTGGTTGCACATGGTTATTAAGGCATGATTGCGATGTTGGATATTATAATAAATCTGGTTGTTGGGTAATTGATTGGAACAAATGTCTGCATTAAGTTGTGATGGTTGTTCCAATGGGCATTGGGTATTGATACAATCTGAGGCTGTACTGGGTATTGCTATGGATTTATGGCTTCTTTGGGTTTTGTTGGGACAGTCTTGGAACATGTTGGATATGGTGATACATTGAATGTGTTACCTGCCATGTAATGTATTCTTGCGACCTCGTGGACACAAGACATGGTCATGTACCAGATACATAAGAAAGCAAGCAGCTGTGGAAATTAGTTGGAGGAGGTTAGTTGCATTCTTCTCTAATTTAGTCTTGGTCATTTCCCACTTTCAGTATAGAAAAACTCGGAGAAATATAAAAATATTTTAGAATTTACATGGTCGGGGCACATCTTGTGACCTGGTCAGAAGAATCCTCATCTATTATGGTTAGTGTATTCTGAGTAGACTCTGTCAACTATTGGTAGTCTTTCCTCTGTGCCAGAATGTCGGATAATGAACCCAGTTTGACCTCATGCAATGTAATACCAGTCCAAATTAAAGTATTATCTCTGCGTTATTGGGGCAAGGGAATACTTCAACCTTTTTAGATCCCTATCAAACCCGTAGAAATGTAGACTTTACCTGAGATTTGAAACGCCAGTTGTGATCAAACCTGCTTCTAATCTGCAATGCTATCACATGATTGTGCGTTATTTCAGCTTTTGCGCCCTCGTTTGACTTTTTTGTTTTTTTGAAAATGCCTGCCTTTGCTACGATTTTGTATTTTGCTTTTAATCTGATTCTTTTTCCATAATGTCAGCTTGCTTTTTGTGATTATGGCAGATGGACGGGCCACCTCACATTTTTGACTATTGGAATCTTTTCAGATCTCAAAAGAGAAGAGATGTGTCTGGAATAATTGGAGAAGCTCAAGGGAATATTTCCTTCGTGGAAGGATCTGTAAGTCACACCATTAACAACACTTTGGTGGAGTCAAAGCCTTCTACTTACAAGGACAAGGTCTTCCGAGACAGAATGGTTATATCCAACCTTAGGCACTTCACGGAGTACAGGATTGACATCCATGCTTGTAACCACGCGGCAGACATTGTTGGCTGTAGTGCCGCAACCTTTGTATTTGCTAGAACTATGCCAGACGGTAAGTCCTTCCATTGAATACAATTCACAAGGGGTTCTATACTTAAAATGGCCGGAAGAATATATATTTTTGTACATTCCTGATGTATTCTGCCTCTCCGCGTTACTCTCAAGACATGGGGAGTTTTACAGAAGCATGACCTGGGCATCTTGTCTCATAATGGTATATGCAGAAATGTTAGAGGTAAAATGAAAACTCTGTATGTATACTAGAAAGTTTTATGTTGGATACACATTCAACAGGCAAAAGTTTACTAAAGTGTAGAGCCATTTTGAGGAAATAACAAGCCATTCAAAACTGGCGCATGGTGTTATGCCTTGTGCAGGGCAAAGTATACTTCCTTCTGCCATTCTTCAAACCTCTGGTCTTGAACTTGTGCATAACTTATCAGTTTTTCCTGGAGTCTTCCTTTAAGCATTGCTCTGTGTACAGCCCACTAGTGTTGGTTAGGTCATACTGAGGTTTATCTATAATTTGGGATAATATGAAATAATTTTTTATTTTAATTTTTCTTAAGCACACGCCGATAACATTGTTGGTAACATTACTTGGACGTCCACGGGACATAACATGATCCTTATGAAATGGGAAGAACCAAAGAATCCCAATGGTTTAATCTTAAAGTATGAGATCAAGTACAAGCGAGAACATGAGGTATGAGTCTGCAACCGGATGGGAATTGGTTGTTTCCGTGTCTCTTGTAGACTGTTATGGAGGCTGTCCGCCGATCTTCTCCTATTGGCCTGCATAGAGAGGAAAGAAACACTTGAGACATCTGTTGTAATGATCAGTGTGTGCCCCGACTGTCGAGTCCCCTTCCAATCTAACATAATGTTATATGATATCCCATTAAGAGGGCAGCAAATAAACAAAAACCTCATCCACATCAGGCTTAACATATTTGTCCAAAATATGTCTACATATGTCTCTGACAACCTTTCTCTTGCAGGAGGGACCTTCAACAGTGGTATGCGTATCTTGGAAAAGATTCCAAAGATACAAAGGTGCCCACCTCACTCTTGTGGAACCTGGGAACTATTCAGCTCGAATCAGAGCCACATCCTTATCAGGCAACGGATCGTGGACAGAGCCCATCGTTTTCTTTGTGCTTGGCCCAAGTGAGTTGATTTTCATATCTACATGAAATAGTTCTTAAAATAGGTAATGTAAGATTTAGAGTCCTAGGGTAACTCATGACTGCCTTACAGGAAAATGTGGCCGGGCAAACAATAGACTAAGAGCCCTTTTACACAGGCCGATAATTGAGAATGAGTAATGCTCATTCCTGATCGTTGCCCCATGTAAGTTTGCTGGCAATTGCCTGAGAAAAGAGAAGACGATCACTCGTCCCCATTCTTGGTATGATTGCCACATGTAAACAGCACTTGTTGAGAGCTGATTGACATGCTGTATTGTTGATCGGTACTCTTTATTGGGCAAAATAAGATCCTAAATCTAGTATAAGATGAAATCCAGATCATCATCCTCATGCAAAGCAGTGTTCAAGGTACTTCAAGGACTCGCATTCGATTTCCAGTGTGGCCCTACATACTGGTGGCTAGGATAGACTACCTTATCCACCCTACTTCAGACATAGGAATGTTTATGTGGCATTATCTGGTCTGTAACCACAATTTAGAAAAAGGTTGTGAAAAATGTTGAGCCTTATAATGGGGTCTTATTTTGTTTTCTTCAGGTGAGACGCAATCTGAGAACTTCTACCTTCTACTCAAAGTGATGCCAATATTGCTGTTGCTGATCATTGCCTGTCTAGGCCTGTTCGCCTTCTTCTACAACAAGAGAGGGTAGGTTTTAAGTTTTCATTGTTTGTTTTGGTTATTTTCTTTCTGTATAACAGTCAAACACCCTCATATGCAACATCAACCAATCCAACCAACAGGTCCATTCTAAAAACGTAAAGCTGCTAAAAATTCTTTGAGACCATGGCAGGTGTTAAAATGGTCATACGCTTTTGATAGCTGGTGGCCAAATGAACACTCTGCTATTCCTTCCTGTTCTTCTACCCATCATACACATCCATGCCAAGCGTAGATGTGTTCTCAATGTTGAGAGTAGAATAAGCTGCTGGCAGACACCACTGGCGCAGCTAGACTTCCCCCAACATTTGGAGTTGGGGAGGAAAAACTGGGACAGCGTCATCCAATAGCAAGTTGGCTGGCAATATGTGTGGGCAGTGATCCTACCATCAAGTAGATGTATCACTGGTCCTTGAGTGTCATGTTTCAGTGTTTCTAACAATGTTAAAAACATTTAAAGTCCAGAAACTACCATGAAATTTCAAAAACTGTTTGTCACATGAGGACAAAAAGTTATATAGGCAAAAATGTTCCAGTTACAAAAACTGGGCCAAGGAGACGCAAAAATACTCATGTAAAGCAGATCTCTGTGAGGAATACCCCTGGACACTCCCTCTACAGTGGGTCCCTAGTTTCACATTTTTGTAATTTGTTTCCTGAATTCTATTTGTCTTTAAAGAAGAAAAAGTGAGTACGTGACTATGAAGGTACGGACGGCTTGTGACATCCACCTAATCGTTCTTCACCAATAACAATTCACAGGAGATGTTTACTCTTGGTATCGGTTTGGTTTTGTCTGAAAACAGCAGGGAGTAGTCTGCCAGATGGAGAAAAGGGGATGGAAAGTCTGTTTATTTTATTAATTTCTGGTAGAAACTAGTAAAAGCCTGTTGTAGCCAGTGGCCTTTTATTTTTTATTTTTTGTGTGAAGTCTGCAGAACTGCTGATCACAGGTCTGCCTCGTGGATATTGGATAAATCAAATATCTTTCATCATGTCCTCAATCAAAGGACGGGGATCTCCCAGAGATCAGATCGACACCCAAGTATTAAAAAGAACCCACAACTATTTTTATTTGTTTAAATTTTTTAACTTTTTTGAATTTCCTTCTTAAAAAGTTTTCCACCTGAAAAATCGATATTAACAAAGCAGGGTGAGAAGTGGAATGGATTGACCACTGCCAAACTGCTATTCCCTTCTATACTGTCACGCGATGACAATTCAGATGAAAATATATTAGGTTTCTGGTCGGGGGTGTAGCTAGAAGTGCCTGGGCCCCACAGCAATCTTTTGGACAGCCCCCGGACAGTATACAGGGAGTGCAGAATTATTAGGCAAGTTGTATTTTTGAGGATTAATTTTATTATTGAACAACAACCATGTTCTCAATGAACCCAAAAAACTCATTAATATCAAAGCTGAATATTTTTGGAAGTAGTTTTTAGTTTGTTTTTAGTTTTAGCTATTTTAGGGGGATATCTGTGTGTGCAGGTGACTATTACTGTGCATAATTATTAGGCAACTTAACAAAAAACTAATATATACCCATTTCAATTATTTATTTTTACCAGTGAAACCAATATAACATCTCAACATTCACAAATATACATTTCTGACATTCAAAAACAAAACAAAAACAAATCAGTGACCAATATAGCCACCTTTCTTTGCAAGGACACTCAAAAGCCTGCCATCCATGGATTCTGTCAGTGTTTTGATCTGTTCACCATCAACATTGCGTGCAGCAGCAACCACAGCCTCCCAGACACTGTTCAGAGAGGTGTACTGTTTTCCCTCCTTGTAAATCTCACATTTGATGATGGACCACAGGTTCTCAATGGGGTTCAGATCAGGTGAACAAGGAGGCCATGTCATTAGATTTTCTTCTTTTATACCCTTTCTTGCCAGCCACGTTGTGGAGTACTTGGACGCGTGTGATGGAGCATTGTCCTGCATGAAAATCATGTTTTTCTTACCTTTGCAGACTTCTTCCTGTACCACTGCTTGAAGAAGGTGTCTTCCAGAAACTGGCAGTAGGACTGGGAGTTGAGCTTGACTCCATCCTCAACCCAAAAAGGCCCCACAAGCTCATCTTTGATACCAGCCCAAACCAGTACTCCACCTCCACCTTGCTGGCATCTGAGTCGGACTGGAGCTCTCTGCCCTTTACCAATCCAGCCATCTGGCCCTCTCATTTCATCAGTCCATAAAACCTTAGAAAAATCAGTCTTGAGATATTTCTTGGCCCAGTCTTGACGTTTCAGCTTGTGTGTCTTGTTCAGTGGTGGTCGTCTTTCAGCCTTTCTTACCTTGGCCATGTCTCTGAGTATTGCACACCTTGTGCTTTTGGGCACTCCAGTGATGTTGCAGCTCTGAAATATGGCCAAACTGGTGGCAAGTGGCATCTTGGCAGCTGCACGCTTGACTTTTCTCAGTTCATGGGCAGTTATTTTGCGCCTTGGTTTTTCCACACGCTTCTTGCGACCCTGTTGACTATTTTGAATGAAACGCTTGATTGTTCGATGATCACGCTTCAGAAGCTTTGCAATTTTAAGAGTGCTGCATCCCTCTGCAAGATATCTCGCTATTTTTGACTTTTCTGAGCCTGTCAAGTCCTTCTTTTGACCCATTTTGCCAAAGGAAAGGAAGTTGCCTAATAATTATGCACACCTGATATAGGGTGTTGATGTCATTAGACCACACCCCTTCTCATTACAGAGATGCACATCACCTAATATGCTTAATTGGTAGTAGGCTTTCGAGCCTATACAGCTTGGAGTAAGACAACATGCATAAAGAGGATGATGTGGTCAAAATACTCATTTGCCTAATAATTCTGCACGTAGTGTATATCGGAGGACATACGGTCATGTGCATGGGCCTTTTTTCAATTCTTTTTTTTTTGTTTTGGTGTATGTGTATGTTGGGGAGGGGGAGGGACATTTGGTCACCAAAACCGTGTTTTTAGTATTTTTATATTTTAATAGTGAAAAAGGTGTTTTTTAATGTTTATTTATCTTTATATAAAACATTGGGAAGGGGGGTGATTTGAACTTGCATCCCAATCTCTGCCAGCCTCCTGTCTATAGCTTGGCAGACTACCCTTTTTGCTCTCTCTCCCGGCATGTACTATTGCTTATTATGGCATATATAAGTGCACACACGATGCCAGCCCAGGACCATCCTGGCATCACGTGTGCATATATAAAAGTAGTAGTAGATGGCGGAACAGCGAGCAGAGAGGGAAGGCTGCCATGTGAAATGAGCACACGAACGCCAGTTGTGCAGTGGGTCAGGATATGTGTATAAAAGTCTATAGTTTTTGTTTGTGACGCCAATTGCAATGTGCGCAGGGTATTGTTGCAGGGCCCTTTTAAGATGTAATAACTCACGTACCAGGTGAGGAATGCCAGAGTGGGGATAGTGTCTCTGTGTAATGTCAACGGTGTCTCCTACCTTGGTATGGCTGGACTCCTGGATCCTGGCTCACTTGTAATAAATTGAGTGTTGCTAGTAGGAGTAATTGAGGTACTTTGGTAGCAGTAAATGAGATCCAGACTGGTAATATAATCCAACTTGTCTTTACTGAATGGCAGCATAAATCCCCATGAGATACAGCAGTAGTCCTTTAGGTCCCAGTAGGTATTGGCAATATGTGGCAGGGATCAGTATCTCTTCTGCTTCTTATCATATGCTTGGAGAATATGGCAGGTATCTATCTTCTGCGCTGTCTATCTTCTGCTTGGTATAGGCCTGACTAGCTGAGGAGGAACTTGGCTTCTCTTGGTCTCTGGATAAGTGCTCACAGGGAATGCTCTTCCTGGAGGCTGGAGGTAGCTGCTTGCTTGTCAACCAGCTGAGGCTAAAGGGCTCAGACTGGGAATGATCTCTGGTCTCAACCGAGACAGGGTCCTGGCTTGGGATCCTTATTTCTGGGAGCTTCTACCAGCACAGCCTTCCCCAAGCTGGGGTGGCTGGTACACAAAAACTAGAACTTCCTCTCCTCCCCATGAGACAGGACATGGAACCGGCCCACTTCTGCTCACAGAGGGGGGAACTAAACTGGAATGAACTATTCCAGTCTAGCAATACTAAACTGGCTAAGGTCCTGCTACATATAGCTGCCACCTACTGGTGCACATGGAAATTACAGCATAATATATGAAACAGGCCTAGAAAATACATATAATAACCATAAATTATATGGAATGACAATACACATACACTTAACATGTGGTAGCTGGGAAAAAGAGTTTGGTAACATAACTCCAGGATGTTACACATGTACCACATGCTTTATTACGTAAGGCTGGCATAGGAAGGAGTGGGTAGAGGCTGGGATGGCTACCTGGCAGATAGTCATCCCAGCCTCTGCCCACTCTTGGTGCCAGCCTTCAGTTCTGTACTATAGCAGAGATGCATATAATACAGGAGGCTGTGGTGGCTGTGGCAGCTACTCTGCCTGCAAGCTGCTGTACCTGGCCTGCTTTCCTCTACTCTCCCAGTCTTACACAGAGTCCAGGACTCCACAGTCTCCTACTCCACCCTGCCCAGCGTGCCCACTGCCCTTCCTCCTACTACTTTGGCTGCATGCCAGGGCCAGGGGGATGCAGGCAAGAGTCAGGGGCGCAGGCAGCGGGCACATACCTTAAAAAGCAGAATGATGTGCGACTGACGTGCTGACCCTTTTCCTGCCACGCTGCTTCTCCTTCTAAAGGTCAGGAACTTTGTGGGTGGGCTTAATTGGCATAGCGTGCTGCTCCTGCCGGCTTGTACTTTTCTCTAGCTGGTGGCGCGGTGCGCTATGCAGGCACAGTCTGGCAGTGCCAGTATGGGATCAATGTTTGGGGGTGGGGTGGAGTGGGCGGGCGGCCCACTTTTCATGAACAAATGATGGACAACAGGCCTGACGCGGGCCCCCAATGTGACAGTCACCGCACAGTATGTGAAGGGGTCGGACCCAGCCTGGCCTGAAACTAAGACTGCTCCTGGGTGGCCGGGCCCCTTGTCAGTCCGGGCCCCAAAGCAGCCGCTTCCCCGGTAGTTACGCCACTGTTTCTAATACAGACTGGTGTCTAGGGATACACTGACTTCGCTACAGATTTATGTGTGGGTTTCTGCAGCAACCATATTGTTTTAAGATTTTCGGCTTAGAACAAAACTGGAAATTAACTGAAGGCAGAGAAGGGACAGAGACTTGATATCAAATTTAAACTGGCAGTGAGAGGATAGAAAGTATGTTTTTAGTGGAGAATTCCTCTTAATTATGGAAAAAATATACAGACCCATGGTTCTCCTGACATGTGTTTCGAGTAAATACTTTTTTTCCTTCACTTTCTGGTAATTTGATTTTCCAGAACCCATGACAGCACCCCTGTGCTTTCCTCTTTTAGCTTGACATGGTTAAAAAAAAAAAAAAAAAGTTTTAAATATGATTTTAAGGATCTTTCTGTATGACTGCTCCAGATCTGCTCTGAAGGAGGAAGTGGATGTTTCCTTTTTTAATTGCTCTAGGGCTTCTTGTCTAGCTGTGGGGGTGGATTCCACTCCCACTCACTGGTGCTGTCATGGGTTCTGGAAAATTAAATTAATAGTAAGTGATATTATAGTTTTCCCATGGAATAACATTCTGGGCATCTTTTCTTAGAACTTTTGGTTATTCTTCCTAGACATTTCTGACTAAATTAGCAACTTGTTGTTATTTAGTTATGATGTGTGTCCCTACACTGCTAAAACGGTAACACCCAGTTGTCAATTTATTGATACATTTATAGGAACAGAATAATGTGGAGTTCCAAGAAAATGTGCTCCAGAACTGGTAGTTAATGGAAAATGAAACATGCTCCAGAACTGGTAGTTAAGAATAAGAGGGAAAAATAACCTTTATTTTGTAGAATTGTACAATTCTCCCTCGTTGAGTCTTCTGTTCCTGAGTTTTGAATGCTATATAATAATTAAATACATTATCATAATAGAACATTTAAGCTCAATTTTTTTTAATTTATTTTTTTATTCCAGAAAGAACAATGGCTACCCCAGTGGAGCTCTGTATGCCTCTGTTAATCCAGAGTATTTCAGTGCCTCGGAGAGTGAGTATACAGCCAGGAATTGTCCAATTGAGTGACTGTGTAGATATCCAAAATTGAACTGTTTGCTGGTATTCCTATTTATGATGACTAGAGCACATTCCCCTGTTGTAACATGGTCATACACCTTAGACAAAAGACTGGACTTGGGCAGGATCGGCCAGCCATCTAATGTGTATTAGATGTTTAACCAATATCCATTTGGAAGATGCCAATGAGGAAAATTTCCACATGCATGCATTTCTTCTCAAAGATGTTAAGCACAACCAGAGATACCGTAGTTACATAGTTAATACGGTTGAAAAAAAACATAAGTCCATCAAGGTCAACCAAGGAGATGTTGAGTGTTCTTCCAACAGTTACTGAATATGTGGGGCTACCTTAAAGGAAATGTGTCATCAGAAAATTACCTATTATTTAAATCATGTTTTTATGCTTATCATAATATTTTTTTAAAAGTATATTGTTTTTAATTTTAATGTTAATACCTGTATTTAAACACCCATACAATCCTGCAGTTCTCACACTGGCCACTAAGCCTAATAGGCACCACTTCTTGATCTGTACAGATCACTATGCTGCAGTTACCTGCTTACCTGTCATTCTAATCCTGCCTGTAATGATATCACCTCTGTGAGTAGATAAAACAGGATCCACTATTTTCAAAATGTGATTGTCAAAGCTCATCTATTATTTCCTTGTACCTAAGCACAGGTCACAGAGCGTGCCTTAAAGACTCTCCCATAGAAGTCATAGGGTCTCCTCCTGACCATTGGGTCTATGGCCCATGGGGCTGCCATAAAGCAATTTTCATAATGCTTTCTAAAGGCTATATCAGACAGCCCGATTCTGCAGACGACTTCTTTATAAATCCTAATCATTGAACTTTAAACACTGTGAAGTTCTTTATGCTCATTTAAGATCAACGTGTGTCCAGGTTCCTGAAGAGCTAAGTCTTCAGAAGGATTGTATAACTTAATTGGAGGAGTAGCTAGGACCCAGTGAAGATTATTTGGCACTTGGTGTCAAGGTCGAGAATTATGCCTTTGTGGAAGCTTGGTGGACCACAGTTGAGCCCATATTCAGAGCCTGGTAGACCAAGGCCATCATAGGAGAATGTCTGGTGGCTCATAACTGCACTAGAATCTTTATGAAGACTGGTATGCAATGAAATTTGGGACATGTACAGTTCTACAGTTGTAGCAATCTAATATGAAGTAGATATTGGAGCTGTCATAACTATACAATATTACAGTGTACGTTCCTGACGAGTGGGAGTTTCCAAGGGACAGAATTACCATCATCAAGGAGCTTGGCCAAGGTTCCTTTGGCATGGTATATGAAGGTGAAGCCAAGGAGATTGTGAAAGGAGAACCTATAACCAGAGTCGCTCTGAAGACCGTCAATGAGTTAGCCACCATGAGAGAAAGGATAGAGTTCTTGAATGAAGCATCTGTGATGAAGGCGTTTATCTGTCATCATGTGGTAAGTGACTTTTTGTAGCAGGTGCATTCACAGTAGAAATAGCTATAGTTCTTACTTTGTTGTTGTTTTCAATTTTTTTTTTTTACAAGAATTAAATACACATTTTCTTCTGCTCACCTATTTTAAGAACATGTAAACTAATAATTGAAATATTCAATATAAACAATGGGAGGCAAATACAAGTATAGCAATGTTCCTTAATATGTAACTGTGTCTTATGATTGGCAGGTTCGTCTACTGGGGGTTGTGTCTCAGGGACAACCAGCTTTGGTTATTATGGAACTCATGACCAGAGGAGATCTAAAGAGTTATCTACGTTCCTTCAGAGCAGATGATGAGGTACATGCCTTTAATCTGTCTATCTATCTTGGCTACCACCTCTGCTGTAATGGTTTCCTTTAGTCAAAGCCAAATTTCGTCTTCAGAATATCATGTATGCTGAAAATAATTTTGACGTTTTTCTGTTCTACAGAATAAAGATAACCACACTCCTCCATCCTTAAAGGAAATGATTCAGATGGCAGGTGAAATAGCTGACGGGATGGCTTATTTGAATGCCAAAAAATTTGTACATCGAGATTTGGCAGCCCGTAACTGCATGGTATCTGAGGACCTTACCGTAAAGATTGGAGGTGGGTTTTATAAAAAAAACACATTTGGATAATGTAGGCTCATATATGAACTCTGATATTTGAGGTCCAGGATCTAATTTGCCACCGTGCCATCACTAGTGTGCCACAAGACATATAGGACACTTGGTGATGACTGTAGGTTACCAGTAGAAAAAGTATTCATGGTGTTTTTTTGTTTTGTTTTTTTCTCTAGATTTTGGCATGACTAGAGATATTTATGAAACTGACTACTACCGTAAAGGTGGAAAGTCTCTGCTTCCTGTCCGATGGATGTCTCCAGAATCTCTTAAAGATGGAATCTTTACCCCACACTCAGATGTCTGGTATGTCACTTTGGTTTATTGTTGAGGCTAAGGTTGTCCAACTGTTAAATATTTTTCAGTGTTAATAATCAGTGAGAATATACTAACCTGCATACGTACTAGTCAACAGAGTTGAATAATTGCGGTGGTGCTGATCACATTATATAGTAGTAGACCTGAATGGTGTTATTTTGTTTTCACAGGTCTTTTGGTGTGGTCCTGTGGGAAATTGCCACCTTAGCAGAGCAGCCTTATCAAGGCATGTCTAATGAACAAGTTCTACACTTTGTCATAGACAATGGAATCTTGGAGAAACCTGAGAATTGTCCTGATAGACTGTAAGTGTTCTTTAGATTTTCTCTTTTCATGGGTAGACTCCATTTGTTCAAAGTGCCTTGCCCTTGATCATCATCAAATTTTTTTTATCTGGTTTGTCAGTTTTGGAGAAGCCTATGCACACAATATCTTTGTGGTACATCCTAAAACCAACTTTTTAACTTATTTTTTTGTTGCCTATTTTATTTGTAAAGGTGTGGGTGTTTCTTGTAAAATATTTCATTTCCTCTAGTCTCCATTTTGTTTCCAGACATGAACTTATGCGTTGGTGCTGGCAGAAAAATCCCAAAAATCGTCCATCGTTCATACAGATTCTGGAGAGCATTAAAGCTGAGCTAAAACCCAGCTTCCACCAGATCGCCTTCTATACTACCTACCAAAAACGTAGAGAATCGCCTGAATTGTCTGACCTTGAACTAGATCAGACAACAAAGAACCTCCTGGAAATCTCTCCACCAGCACCTTCATTCTCCAACTTTTCATCTTTGTGCAAAGTTGAGAAGGACCAGGCATTACATGCCATAAACGCCAAAGAGAGTCTTAGTGCCAAGAAGAACATTTATCACATGAATGGGAATGCAAAGCACTGAAAAGTCATGACTTCTTCTTGCGGGTCCATGTGAGACTCTACTCATGTACTGACATTGCATGGACTGGCATACAATCATTTTGACAGTTGTCATCTGCTCAAAAAATACATTCACTACTCAAATTTAATTAATCCTTGTGGTCCTGACTGCCAAGCGGAGTCTTCACTAGGTGCTTGACGGACAGCTTGTAGCAGCAAACTGGACAGAAATGGCTCCATGGATTTGAGTTGATATGAAGATGTTCTGATTTTTAACGTTTTAGTTTTTTTTTTAACGTACTGTAAATTGGACATTATGAGCGCGAGATTTATTTTTAATTGTAACATTATGGTGTTTATAGATGAGTAAAGAAGGATGTCAGATGCTGAACTGGAGCTAAGCTCTTTCTGGGACTTTTGCCTATCATCAGAAGGTTGGTGTAGAAGGCACATAAGTTTAGCTGCCAAGTCCTATCTCCACCCTTTAATGTTTTAGCCCAGTTTTAAGTTCTTTGTTATCTCAGGGATGTCCCACATTTTCTTATTTATGACCTATTTTTTTTACCAATGCAAACAATTGTTTTGGAAAGTATGTGAAAGATGTAGATGATGACCACCTCCATTAGATGGCACTTCAGGCAGCACGGTGTCTTACCAAGCTGTATTAAGGAAGTTAAGGTTTGCTGGATTATTTTATAAAAATTTGATTCTAATTTAATGTAAGCCTCACTAAATGAATATAATGAATCTTTCAGTTTTCAGCACTTACCAGAAGTTTAAGGTACGTTATTCAGATTATAGTAAGGGCTGATCTGATGCCATATTATGGATTTGTTTTCTCCTAGTAGTATAGCTTCTGGGGAAGTATCTATGATATGATGCTGTACAGGGCTATGATATGAGGAGGACAGAAAGACCTAAGATGCCATGGATACTCTAAGCCTCCATACCGGTTCCATGCATGTGGCTTAAGCATGTCCATGATCAGGGGCGTAGCTATAGGGGGTGCAGAGGTAGCAGTCGCTACCGGGCCCAGGAGCCTGAGGGGCCCCAAAGACCCTTGTACCACATGAGAAGACACCTGTTTTATACAAGGTGCATGCTGGTCAAGTTACACCTCTTGCTGGAGGGAAGGTGTTAGGTCAAGAATTTTGCATGGTGGGGGTGCAGTTTCAATTTTTGCCTCAGGCAGCAGGAAGGCTATGTGCTTCCTTGCCCCTGGCCACAAAGCAACGATGGAATGGGGGCCCAAGCTGAAATCTTGAACCAGGGCCCATGAACCTTTAGCTACGCCCCTGTCCATGATGTCTAACTTGCTAGGAAACCATTTCAAGGGCTTGGGTCTAAACATCTAAAAAATTGCCACTTGGTAATAATGACCAGACTCCCACATTCATAGTACGTAAGTAATGATGGTGGGTCAAATCTGTCTCTGTAATCCTAGGTAAAGACGAGTTTTAAACTCTATCATATGACCCCTTGAAATGTATTTTTAAAATATTTTCACTATTGGTATTAAAGTGGATTTAGATGGGGAAGGTGCAGTAGATCACAATTGTTGTTAGTGCTTGCAGGTAAGTTATTGTTTTTGGGCAGCAGATTGTGCGGTCAAGCAGTGGCAATAGCAACCACTCGTTTTCATACTGTGTAGGTAATCTCTGCATGTAAATGCAGCACATCACCTCCACCTAACGAGCAGCCGACTGTTGGGAAGGAGCACTTCCTTTCCGAAAATTGGCTTCTAGTCAACCAGTGTAAATCCACCAGTGTAAATGCCAGTAGTTGGGAAATCTTGTACCCTCTTACATATTACTCTGTGTCAAACTTGCCTTTTGGTTAACTTTTTATTGCACTTTAATGACACTACCGGCCAGGAACTTAGCAATGATATGTCCAAGGAAGCGCCATGTAGACCATTTCCAGGATGTTGTTGATCGTTCTAGCAATGATGTATTACTGTTTTATCTTAATTGGTGCTTTTTTTTAAAAAAAGATCTTGCTTAAAATTGGCATTGTTCTCATACCATAAAGGCAGCTTCAAGGGTAGGTTCCCACAACCAGTAGTGTACACATGAGAAGAAACCTAGGTTTAGGGTCATGCTGCCCTTCTCTCCTACAAGAGAAAAAGAGAATGGAGAACAGGGCAAGCTAGCTCTGGACTAATGAAGGATGGACCCATCATTTGCACTGAATGCCCCCCTTTCTGCTCAAGGGTAATGTTTTAAAGGAAGACTCTGGTCAGAACATGTACATGGTGTTCTGCCTGACTGGGTGGAACAAGACCACCAAAGGGAATTTCTATAATGCTCCACTGCCAGTATTAACCTGGAATTTTCCTTTAATTACATTATACTTGAAAACAGCAAAATTTGGGAGACCAGCTCTCTTCCTTTTTCTTATTAGTATCGAGAAAAGGAAGAGAGCTAGTCTCCCAAACATTGCCGTCACCAAAGGTTGTATTGAGTCAATACCACCTTTGGTCACAGTGAGGATCCTTGGGCTATAATTAGTGTTGAGCGAACTTCAGTTTTCAAGTCCAGTGTACAAGGTTCTGGTTATCTAAGAATTCCATTATGGATTCCGCTACCACAGATCATAACTTATGGTTAGTGGTAGTGGAATTCATAACGGAATTCTGAGATAAACTGAAGCTGAACCTTGTACGCTGAACTTGAAAACAGAAGTTCGCTCATCCCTAGCTATAAATTTTGTTCCAGTTGTAGGGGATTAGATCCACTAGGTTCTCTTTTTAGCATTCTTTTCAATGCACAAAGCGACTGAAGAGCAACCCAGGAGAACCATGTGAGGGACATTATGCAAGCGTAGCCACAATTTGTGAACGTCCTGCCCGGTTCTAGTTTGTCTTGGATGCCACCACTTCATAAGTGCAGCTCATTTTGTAAGCATTAAGTGGATCACTTTTGTGTCATGTATGATTCCAGGATATTTCCTCTCCAGCACTGTTTTTTCGTTTTGTTTCATTAAAATGATTTATGGACCATTTTAAAACCCATGATTGTCTCCTTCGTGTCCAGCTCAAAGTTTAATTACTCTTAACACACCTATAAACAGAAAGTTTGTAATATACTGGCCATTCTGAAGTTGTGTAGGCCGGCCTCTCGGGAACCCAGTCATGTCAATCTTCTCTTCTGAAAACCCTGCTTCCACTGACGTCACGTCCTTTACTGGAATTCTGGCCTAGAATATGGACTGGACAACACTTCCACTGTGGACAGGGCCAGAAGTATTTCTCTCGCTGGTGCATCCACTCCTAATTCCACCTCATCTGCGCATGCGTCACAGAGAGTAGGAGTTTTGGCCCCATCCACAACAGGATTAACATCATGTCCATAGCCCAGACCTGAAACCTGTCATAGGATGTGATGCTGGCACAAGCAGGATTTTCAGTCAAAAAGCATCCTATTACTGGATTCCCGAGAGGCCGATCCACACAACTTTGGAATGGTAAGCATGTTCCAAATTTTCTCCTATAGGGTTTGCAGAAAGCGCTGAACAAATTTAATTACTGTCCCCTACCGCCACCTATGTCTGTCAGTCGTTTTGCATCAAGAAAACTGTTCAGACTCCTAATAAGGGAATGTATAAGGGTTGACCACCTTATGTATATGGTGATGTTCTCACTCTCTCCTGTAGTGGCAGATGTCGGGGGGGGGGGGGGGGGAAGAAAGAGCAGGCTTATGGTATTTTAACTTGCCCAATATTTTTGTTGTCTACAACAGCATTGTAGTTCCCCTAAGGGTACAGCCACACATTCAGGTTTCTTGATGCGTCACCCCACTATGCCTCCATCATCCGCTATGCCCCTCTCCAAAAATGATTATAAGCCTTTCATGTTCTTCCTCTGCGTAAGGGAGACACGGAAGCATGATTTTATATTATGGGGTCCTATGGTTACTAGTTACGCTACTAGCTTCTGACGTGTTGTGTTTAGCTTGTGGAGGATTGCCTACATGGATATGTTGTCATTGTAACCAACCCTCAGCTGTCTGATAAAGATGGCTGTCAAAATATGTAATGTTAACATGCCTTAAAATGCTGTCCACAGGGATTTCCCAGAGCCTCCTTAATAAAATAAATCTCCTAACATGATCACTAATATGTTTGAGATCAGGAATCTCTCTCATTGCAAAGATCCATCTGATAAGGAGTCATGAGGTGGATCTCGACTGTTTGTGTCTGCTCCAGGGCCACAAGACCCATCCTCACCGCCTCACATTACCTCATTGTTTTCTCATTTCCAACATGTCCTTTGTGCGTCCCCGGTCTGATAATTAGTCTGAAGGAACAGCTTGGAGACCCAAATGCTCACTTTGCCAGTCTCCATAGTTGAGTTTTTCCACTGACGTAGCAGTATTCATCCTATAGACCGGTACATATGTGCTAATTTATCTCCCTCCTCTCCATAGGAAGAGGAGAAGAAAGGATCTGTCCTACATAAAAGGGCGCCATGTTTACCCAGCACTCAGCGCTCATTAGGCCTCATCCTGCCATACAGTGCAGGAGTCATTAACCGGCCCCTAGCAACCAGTCTGAAGAAACGCAGTGTCCTCTGTGGACAATATTTCCTGACACTTCGATCAATAGCGGCTATTTATAACCTTACCTATCACCAAAATAAATGATCATGTCTAGAAATGGGTCTCTACATACAAGAGATCAAATAGTCGTCAAGATTTCAGATTGTAATTAGATGGCGCTGTAGGGATTAGCACTGCCATCATGTGGCACCTAGGCTATGAGTTCACTTCCTCCTTGGTACCATCTATTAAGACCTTATGTTCTCGTCTTCTGTTTGCTCTGTCAATTATCGCTGCAGCAACTCAAGGTGGAGTCTTCTATCCTATGGTAGATCCATGAGACTCTATTAATAGTGTTAAGGGTTTGCTTTCTTATGAAGGCCCTGTTGCCTCCTCCTGGGTGAGGATTCCTTAAAAAGACCCTCCAGTCCAAGCCTAAATGCTGCCTTCGTTCTGATCCCCTGTTGAATCGCTCTTCAAGATGGTCACTGCCACCTCAAGACTTCCCCATGTAGAGCACTGTAGGAAAGTCTGAGACCTGCTCCCTCAGATGGACCAGAGCTGATGACATGTGTTGTAGAGTTTAATGGAAAGGGTTTCCTAGTTATTGGTTGGGCACTGTCAGGTGTTCCATCCCACCCTACAGTATATACGGCCTCTCCCGTAGGGAGCTGGCCGCTTTTTTTGCCCCAGACCCTCTTGGTAAGCAGAATTATTGTGTGCCCTTCCTTTGTTCTGTTCACTGGAGTGCATCTGTTGGTCCAAATACCATTTCAGGACATTCAGATGAAATTAAAAAAATAATGCAGCAGAGAGGATGGGGATGTGGTTATGGCCCTGAGGGTTGTAGTTGTACTTACAGTTCATGGTGGCAATCTCCCCTTTTGGTGCTCCCTAGGGCCAGGCAGTGACTGGAGTGTGCACCCTTTTTCCCCTTGGGCACACCCTGGTATTTGAGATACTGCTTGGCGGCAGTTGGCAGAGCTTGCGACAGGTTGAGAGAAAACGGGCCCTTCTAATAGCTGGGTATAGGCAGCAACAATGATGGTAGTAGAAGAACTCCCTGTGGTAGGTATCGAAGGCAATAATCTTTTCCACAGCAGCATAATCTCGATGCCATAAACGTTCAATGCCCTGGATGGTTCTGGACCTTCTTAATGCAGTGGGCCCAGGAGTAGAGCGGTGGTAACAATGATTGTCGTCGTCCTCACTCTGATGCTCCCTGGGGTCATTAAGTGATGGAAGGGCACCCCCTGGATTTGGTGTGGGGGGGGGGGGGGTCTCATGCCTGGTGGTAGGTGCAAGGCAGTGTCCCAGATGAAGGAGACGGGCAATGCAGGTGTGGGATGAGGATAGTTTAACAGTAGAACAGTTCTTTACTGGCAAATAGAGTTCCCATACAGTACTCACAGAAGCTGTCACAGTCCAGACTCTGCATGAACTGGCTGATCTTACAAAGTTTTGTAACTTCATAGTTCTTACAGTTTATTATTCCACTGCGGGAAGTAGTGCTTAACAGATCTGGTCTGTCTCCAAAGTATGCCCAGATTCCTAAAGCCTTACAAGTTAGCTGTGGATCCATAAGTCATTCAGGCAAAATACCTCCACAGTCTTTGTTGCATACACCTCCTCTTAGCAATAATTGATAACCAGCATGGGTTTACTAAGGACAGAAGTTGTCAGCCTAACCTGATTTTGTTTTTATGAGGAGGTGAGTAGTAGCCTGGACAGAGGGGCGGCTGTGGATGTAGATTTTCTGGATTTTGCAAAGGCTTTTGATCTTGTCCCTCACAGATGTTTAATAGGTAAAGTAAGGTCTATAGGCTTGGAAAGTAAAGTTTGTAATTGGATTGAAAACTGGCTGAAGTTGTGGTCCAGAGAGTTGTGGTCAATGATTCCTATGCAGAATGGTCCCAGGTTATAAGTGGTGTACCCCAAGGTTCAGTGCTGGGCCCTTTATTTATTTAATTTATTTATTAATGATATTGAGGAGGGGATTATTAGCACTATATAAATTTTTGTAGATGGCACTAAGCTGTGTAGTACTGTGCAGTCTATGGAAGATGTCCATAAACTACAAGCTGACTTGACAGAGTGATTGGGCATCAACTTGGCAAATGAGGTTCAATGTGGACAAATGTAAAGTTCTGCATCCTGGTAGTAATAATCTCTGTGCTTCATATTTCCTAGGTGATGTAACACTGGGGGAGTCACTTATAGAGAAGGATTTGGGTGTCCTTGTGGATGGTAGATTAAATTATAGCATACAATGT
This sequence comes from Bufo gargarizans, assembly GCF_014858855.1. Taxonomy (NCBI): domain Eukaryota; kingdom Metazoa; phylum Chordata; class Amphibia; order Anura; family Bufonidae; genus Bufo; species Bufo gargarizans. Next base: position 96,980,681 of record NC_058090.1, on the reverse strand, counting down.
CAATCAGCTGCTTCTAAGGCCACCAGGATATTGTCATGCATCAAATGAGGCATGGACTGGCGGGGCAGGGATGTAATAATACCACTTTAGTGTATTAACTATGTAACACTGGAATACTCCACAAAATGTCTCTTATCCCTCCCTCAGAAGCTGCTTCACATGAAATGTATAAATCAAATGCGGTGGCTGGGTTTGGGGTGGCCCTCCTGGACACCATCTAAGTGTCAACACGTGATGCTACTCTCCGGATGGGGTGGTAAGGCATTGTCTACCCCAATAAAAAATAAGTCCAGTGAGTCAGGGTCTGCAGTAAACTAGTGTGCTTTTTTACTGGAGGAACTCAAGTGCTAAACAATACTGGCAAGGCATAGGGCTGGCTTCTCCAATCTCCTCCCTGGCATAAGAAGGGTTTGATGCTGAACAAAGGCCTGAGCTAGCTGTCCCTCTCGCTCTCAGAAGGCTGGTATCCTGGCCAAAGGCTGTGGAGGCCCACGGTCTGTATCTTGGTAGTCCGGGTGGCTCAATGTCACCATCTCCGCATCATCTTCTGGCCATTCATGCAGACTGGAAGAGTCTCCTCTTCTAAGCACTGCAACCTAACTGCAGAAGACTAGGGACTCTGACTGTTTTCCTTATCTACCATTTTTAGCTAAACTTGAACCTTCTAGTGGGAGGGATGAAGTGGAGAAACTCTGCCTACACAGATACAATGTTACAACTCCTGTCTCTCAGAATTCCATTAGAGCTTCAATGATTTGGCATTGACACAGTGGTTTTTCCAGACACAGACAGGTTTTCAGACATTCAAAAGGTCAGTCTGTCTGGTTTTGGTGGTAAACAACTTTGGCTTTTCCCCTCCAGAACTGTGGAAAATTGCCAGCTTCTCATTCAAAGTCTCAAAAGTCTCTCGGTATTCATTAACCCTTTCCAAAGAGCCTCACAAATACATTGATAATGAACAGCATATACACTCACCTAAAGAATTATTAGGAACACCTGTTCTATTTCTCATTAATGCGATTATCTAGTCAACCAATCACATGGCAGTTGCTTCACTGCATGTAGGGTTGTGGTCCTGGCCAAGACAATCTCCTGAACTCCAAACTGAATGTCAGAATGGGAAAGAAAGGTGATTTAAGCAATTTTAAGCGTGGCATGGTTGTTGGTGCCAGACAGGCCGATCTGAGTATTTCACAACTGGGATTTTCACGCACAACCATTTCTAGGGTTAACAAAGAATGGTGTGAAAAGGAAAAAACATCCAGAATGCGGCAGTCCTGTGGGCGAAAATGCCTTGTTGATGCTAGAGGTCAGAGGAGAATGGGCCGACTGATTCAAGCTGATAGAAGCGCAACGTTGACTGAAATACCCACGCGTTACAACCGAGGTCTGCAGCAAAGCATTTGTGAAGCCACAACACGCACAACCTTGAGGCGGATGGTCTACAACAGCAGAAGACCCCACCGGGTACCACTCATCTCCACTACAAATAGGAAAAAGAGGCTACAATTTGCACGAGCTCACCAAAATTGGACTGTTGAAGACTGGAAAAATGTTGCCTGGTCTGATGAGTCTCGATTTCTGTTGAGACATTCAAATGGTAGAGTCCGAATTTGGCGCAAACAGAATGAGAACATGTATCCATCATGCCTTGTTACCACTGTGCAGGCTGGTGGTGGTGTAATGGTGTGGGGGATGTTTTCTGGGCACACTTTAGGCCCCTTAGTGCCAATTGGCCATCGTTTAAATGCCACGGGCTACCTGAGCCTTGTTTCTGACCATGTCCATCCCTTCATGACCACCATGTACCCATCCTCTGATGGCTACTTCCAGCAGGATAATGCACCATGTCACAAAGCTCGAATCATTTCAAATTGGTTTCTTGAACATGACAATGAGTTCACTGTACTAAAATGGCCCCACAGTCACCAGATCTCAACCCAATAGAGCATCTTTGGGATGTGGTGGAACGGGAGCTTCGTGCCCTGGATGTGCATCCCTCAAATCTCCATCAACTGCAAGATGCTATCCTATCAATATGGGCCAACATTTCTAAAGAATGCTATCAGCGCCTTGTGGAATCAATGCCACGTAGAATTAAGGCAGTTCTGAAGGCAAAAGGGGGTCCAACACCATATTAGTATGGTGTTCCTAATAATTCTTTAGGTGAATGTATATCACAACATACATATAAAATGCAGTTACACAGTATTAAACAGTATGTCGCTGCAAGTTAACCCTTTAAAGTGAAATAAAGTAAAAAGTTATTCTTTACGTAGGAGGAACAGGGCAAATGTTCACAGATGCCCAGAGTTCAAAGTGCCCCTACACACATACAAAGCACAACTTTAACCCCTTAAGCAGTGGAGCACTGCATATGTATTTAGGAACATAATGATGGCATCTAAAAGAAAGTCTGTAAAACCCAAAATTAGAGAAAATGCTGATGACTGCAGAACATCAGAGGTGACCAAGAGGAACCAAAACCTCCACCATACAGATCTGCACAGGAATGATTGTAACATATGCAATGGACACCTCCCCCTAGGGCCATCTATAAGGCGACCCAGGTGTAGGGATGCAGAGTGGTGTAGTGCGGCCTAAAATGTCTCTTTATGTGTGTCAGGGTGCTCCTACCTGGATACCGCTGGACCCCAGGCTTTGACTCCGAAGCAATAAATAGGGGGAATAATTGAGGAATAAAAAAATAACTTGAGTCCAGACCTTGAGATGAAGTTCAATGGCAGCTTTACTTGAATAAATGTTTCTCCAGAACGGTTTACAGGCTTTGTCTTGTTTCCAGCAGGCTTTAGCATGAAACTGACAAGTAAACTCCACTCTGGTATATCTGTTTCTCTCTGACTCTGCTGTATTGACAGGCTGGCCATATAACTCAGCTTATTCTGTATGCTGCACTTCACTTTGTAGTCTGACTCTAGGTTATGCCAGGGAACTTTCCTCCTGGCTCCTGAGGCTTCAAGCTTTGGCCTCCATGGCTAGCAGAGCTTGGGGTGCTCTAGCTGGCATGGGCATGTCCAGCAGAGACGTGCCCCTGAACACCTTCCCCTAGCTTGGGGTAAGCTAGACTAATTTGAACTTCTGCCCCAACCTTCCTGCAGGAAGTAGGACTCGCCCACTTCTCTCCAGAGGGGGGTTAGAAGGGAATGGTGAGCTCCATTCTACATAATTACAGCTCTGCCGGGTTTGCTGCCACCTGCTGGTGAACCAGGCATATTACATGTCATAAACAGTTGCAAACATTAGAAATGCACAGTGTGGAGGACCTGGAATAAATATCTGAGGGTACAGCCACACGCTCAAGTTTTTTATGCAGTTTTTGAAGCCACTATCAGGAGTGCATCATAAAAGAAAAGTATCAAGGGGTTGGCTCATCTCAGATTTTGATGGCATATCCACCTCTGGGACCCACTTCTATCTCCAGAATGGGGCCCCTGAAATGAAGGAGAGCACACCACCGGCTATTTTCAGAACTCCCCTATCTGTGAATGGAGGGTGACCGCACATGCGCAGTGAGCTTTTCTTCTTATCGATATGCCATCAATGTCTCATTTGGGTCAACCCCTTTAAGGACAGGCACTACTTCTCTTCTTCATCGACTCCATTCTTGGTCTTGGCTTCAAAAGATGCACCATAAAATCTGAACACGTAGCCGTTCCCTGACTAGGATGAAGAGGTGAGGGTTATGCAGTTGTGTTTACACTGATGACATCACAGGTGCTCCCACATTACTAGACTGACGACATCCTACTTGTTCTCTGTGTTGAGACAGGGCTGGCCCCCAGAAGATCTGAAGCACTGAATCACCGTGGATGCACCAAGTGAAATCTATGGCGGAGCAGAGTGTTTCAGGTCTGCGTTTATACAGTACATTGTAGGGTTGATTTAAAGGGGTAGTCCGATATGTTCAGGGGCGTAACTAGAAGTGACTGGGCCCCACAGCAAATATTTGTAAGGGCCCCCCTCAGCGCGCTTCGCACCTCCCTCCTCCTGTGTAAACCCCACTCCTTTGGCACAGTGTAGCGGTATACTGTATATTGTGTGGCACAGTATAGAGGTATACTGTATATTGTGTGGCACAGTGTAGCGGTATACTGTATATTGTGTGGCACAGTGTAGAGGTATACTGTATATTGTGGGGCACAGTGTAGCGGTATACTGTATATTGTGTGGCACAGTATAGAGGTATACTGTATATTGTGTGGCACAGTGTAGCGGTATACTGTATATTGTGTGGCACAGTGTAGAGGTATATTGTGAGGCACAGTGTAGCGGTATACTGTATATTGTGTGGCACAGTGTTGAGGTATATTGTGAGGCACAGTGTAGCGGTATACTGTATATTGTGTGGTACAGTGTAGCGGTATATTGTGAGGCACAGTGTAGAGGTATACTGTATATTGTGTGGCACAGTGTAGCGGTATACTGTATATTGTGTGGCACAGTGTAGAGGTATACTGTATATTGTGTGGCACAGTAGCAGTATACTGTATATTGTGAGGCACAGTGTAGAGGTATACTGTATATTGTGGGGCACAGTATAGAGGTATACTGTACATTGTGGGGCACAGTGTAGCGGTATACTGTATATTGTGGGGCACAGTGTAGCAGTATACTGTACATTGTGGGGCACAGTATAGAGGTATACTGTACATTGTGGGGCACAGTATAGAGGTATACTGTACATTGTGGGGCACAGTGTAGCGGTATACTGTATATTGTGGGGCACAGTGTAGGCTATATGTGCATAACATAAACATACTCCACATGAACACTTACAGTTACTTGGCTCGGCCCTTGGGGATCTCGGACGCCACTTCCACACTTTGGCCGGGGGCTCGGCGGAGCTGATGTTGTGTTTTATCCTAATGAGAAAGATTTTATAATAAGGATTTGGAGAAGGGGCAGTGGGATAGCAAAGCAGGGAGAGGCCGGTGCTGCTACTAGGGGGTCATACCATGGGGCAGTAATAAAACCCACCATAATGCCCCCCCCCCCCAGTAGTAATAATTCTCCTTATAATGTGACAGTGCAAAAAATACACCCTTGTAATGCCCCCAGTTGAGCTAATGTCCCCATAGTGCCCCCATAATGTGCCAGTATAAAATACCCCTATATAGTGCCCCCAGTAAATTCCCCCATAGTGCTCCTCTCCCCCCTTCCTGCTAGTGCCCCCCAAAATGTACCAGTATAAAATGCCCCATATATAGTGCCCCAGTAGATGCCCCTCAGTGTCCGGCCTCTGATAGGCTGCCAGCCTAGTGTCCCCCATAATGCCCCCCAATAATGTGCCAGTATCAAGTGCCTCCCCCCCCCCCACATGTCCCAGTATCATAGTGCCATCTCCCCCCATGTGCCAGTATCAAGTGCCTCTCTCCTTCCCACCCCCCATGTGCCAGTATCAAGTGCCTCTCTCTTCCCCCCATGTGCCAGTATCATAGTGCCATCTCCCCCGCAAAAAAGTGCCAGTATTAAGTGCCTCTCCCCCCATGTGCCAGTATCATAGTGCCAACCCCCCCCCCCACATGCCAGTATCAAGTGCCTCTCTCCTCCCCCCCATGTCCCAGTATCATAGTGCCATCTCCCCCCCCCCCCCCACTAAAAAGTGCCAATATCAAGTGCCTCTCTCCCTCCCCCCTCCCCATGTGCCAGTATCAGGTGCCAACCCCCCTCTCCCCTCCAGGTGCCAGTATCAGGTGCCTCCCCCCCATGTCCCAGTATCATAGTGCCATCTTCCCCCCCCCCACCACCACCACAAAAAAAGTGCCAGTATCAAGTGCCTCTCTCCCTCCCCCCCCCATGCCAGTATCAGGTGCCTCTCTCCCCCCCCCATGCCAGTATCAGGTGCCAACCCCACTCCCCCCCATGTGCCAGTATCAGGTGCCTTCCGCTCCCCCCATGGCAGTAACAGGTCGGGTATTAAAAAAAAAATAATAAACACTTCTACTTACCTCCATGTCAGCAATGCGATGCAGCCTCTTCCTGTGTCCCGCCCTGTATGTCCTTATATGGACTCAGTGCTTGTATTTCAGAAAAGAGTCTGCTGGGATTCGAACCCACGACCTTCTGCTTCAGAGGCAGAACAGCTAACCACTAGACCATAGGAGCTGCCTTGATGCTGACTGAAAAAATATGAGACTTCTACTGTTATAGCTGGCTAAGTGTACATCTATACACATGGCAGCTGCTCATATATAGAGATGTAGCAGAGCTGAATGTGCTGAGACAGCTGTCATATACAGATATAGCAGTATCTCAGATATATCTCTATATGACAGCTGTTCCAGCACACTCAGCTCTGCTATATCTCTATATATGATAGCTGTCATGTGTATAGATGTAGCAGAGCTGGGTGTGTTTAGGCATCTGTCATGTGTATAGATGTAGTAGAGCTGGGTTTGCTGGGGCAACTGTCATATATAGAGATATAGCAGAGCTGAGCGTGCTGGGACAGCTGTCATATAGATATATAGCAGTGCTGGTGTGTTGGGGGCAGCTGTCATGTGTATAGATGTAGCAGAGCTGGCTGTGTTTCGGCAGCTGTCATGTGTATAGATGTAGTAGAGCTGGGTGTGTTTGGGCATCTGTCATGTATAGATGTAGTAGAGCTGGGTTTGCTGGGGCAGCTGTCATATATAGAGATATAGCAGAGCTGAGTGTGCAGGGACAGCTGTCCTATACAGATATAGCAGTGCTAGGTGTGTTTTGGCAGCTGTCATGTGTATAGATGTATTTTTATTTTTTTTTACAGTCAGTTGTAATGCAGCCTTTATGGCTCTGAGGGTAAATGCTTTGCCACTGATTCACTAATAGATTGGAGGTTGTGGGTTCGAATCCCAGACCAGGAGACTTTAGCAGACAGTAAAATTAGATCACACTAGCGGCTGCTGTGAAGGGGCCCTGAACACGATATTTAACTAACATGAAAATGAACACGATAACATGAAAATGAACACGATATTTAAGCCGGGGCGCCGGGCCCCCTTGGCAGCCCGGGCCCCGAAGCAGCTGCTTCCCCTGCTTCCCCGGTAGTTACGCCACTAGATATGTTGATATTGATGACCTATCCTCGTAGGAGATCAATATCAGATAAGCTCAACTTCTAAATTCCGTTATGGTCCGTGGTAGCGGAATCCATAACGGGATTCTTCGATAACCCGAACCCGGACTTTAGCCCTGTGGCCTCCTCCTTGGCCATGACATGACATTTATGATGTCACGTTTACATGGCCCAGACATAGCTCAGTCCCTTTTAAGTGAATGGGGCTGAGCTGTAATTCCAAGCATTGCCACTATGCAAGTGATGGTGCTGTGCTTGGTCAGCTGGGAAGAGGCCGGGGCACAGTGGCCTCCTTAAACAACTGATCAGCGGTGGTGCCAGGTATCCTGAGCACAGGTCATCAATATTAAACACCCAGAAAACCCCTCAACTTTGCAGGAACATTTGAGTTTTGGGTGTGGGGGGCTATTCATCCTCCTGCATGTAGGGGGCACCACTTTTGCAGGAGTCCTGTCCACACATGAAGGAGGCAGGAAGTTCCAGCGTGACCCTCTACGAGACCAGTGATCCTGTGTGGTATGGGAGGGGGTAGGTGGCTAATCAGTCAGCCTGTAAACGGCATGTATGCGCCTGCGCAGGTGTATTAGGGTGTTTATTCTACACTTGCACAGGTCCAGGACTTTTTTTTACTCAGCCCTGGCCCCATAGAAGTGAATGGGGCTTCAGTAAAAAACGCATTGCATCCGGAAGTAAGTGCGGATTTTTACTGATGGTTGCTAAGAGATGTTGTTTGTAAACCTTCAGTTTTTTATCACGCGTGTGAAAAACGCATCAAAATGCATCGCACCCGCGTGGAAAAAACTGAACACCTGAACGCAGTCGTAGACAAAACTGAACTTGCTTGCAAAATGTTTACTTTTACGAAAAAGTTTAGGTTGTCCACAAGGTGGCAGCATTACATCAAGCATGGCCTGCAGTACAGCCCCCACCGCTCCACAGTATCATCCATGCAAACATTTTTCCGTTTTTCCTCTTAAAGAGACACTGATTTTATGACGACTCCTTTGTGATGTTGTGTCCCCAGTGTCCCTTCATGTCACTATGCATTTGCAATGTCTTCCAGGATGCAATACCTGCACAGATCACCAGAGGGCAGTGTGACTGTAAGAAGAGGGAGCACCCAGAGCGATCGATCAGCAGGTAGGGGATTTATAAAGAATATTTACCTGGAAATGGTGCGGATCTAAAAGTTTGCCCATCGCAACCTAGAAGGTTGGTTCTTTGATTTTTCCACCCTACCTGAAAAAGTCCTGTTATTTTCTAATTTACAAATCCTCATTACTCTGCTTGCTGTCAGTGAATGGGAGCATTTTTGTTTATATCCTGAGGCTGCAAATGTGGACATACATAACAACCATTGTGCTCTGCTTTTCTAGTTGCTATTGATCCCAGAGTAACCAGTTAGGGGGTGCACATACACCGTGCAGTAGGATATCCATAAGTGCCAGCTACATGCCTGCCACGTGCCAGCTACATGCCTGCCACGTGCCCACTACACACTTCCAAAAGTACTAAGTTAAAACTCTGTTTTACAGGTTTTGACAAACATGTCTGCTCTCTTCCAGAAACAGCGCCACACCTGTCCATGGGCCGTGTTTGGTATTGTAGTTCGGCTCCATTAACGTCAATAGGGCTGATCGCTAATAAAAAAATAATTGTGAGGGATGAAGACTTGAAACCTTGGTCTGTCCACAGACGTCTAGGACGTAAGCCTGATTCCATATACTCACAGGTAGTGCAGACAGGATCTTATCAGAAATGGGGAGGGACCGTTATTATTGGCGCCAACCTAGGATTCATCATGCAGAATGGGGGATCCATGACTATGGCGCTCTAATGCTATGGCGCTGTACGGCTGTGGTGCTCTATGGCTATGGCGCTGTATGGCTGTGGTGCTCTATGGCTATGGTGCTGTATGGCTGTGGTGCATTATGGCTATGGCGCTGTATGGCTGTGGTGCTCTATGGCTATGGCGCTGTATGGCTGTGGAGCATTATGGCTATGGCGCTGTATGGCTGTGGTGCTCTATGGCTATGGCACTCTATGGCTATGGCGCTGTATGGCTGTGGTGCTCTATGGCTATGGCGCTGTATGGCTGTGGTGCATTATGGCTATGGCGCTGTATGGCTGTGGCGCTGTATGGCTGTGGTGCTCTATGGCTGTGGCGCTGTATGGCTGTGGTGCTCTATGGCTATGGCACTCTATGGCTATGGCGCTCTATTGCTAAATGTTCTATGGCTGTGGTGCTCTAAAGCTATGGTGCGCTATGGTTATGAGGCTCTATGGCTATGGTGATCTATAGTTATAGTGCTCTATGGCTATGGTGATCTATAGTTATAGTGCTCTCTAGCTATGGCGATCTATGGCTGTGGTGCTCTATGGCTATGGTGATCTATAGTTATAGTGCTCTATGGCTATGGTGCTCTATGGTTATGGTGCGCTATGGCTATGGTGCGCTATGGTTATGGTGCTCTATGGCTATGGTGATCTATAGTTATAGTGCTCTATGGCTATGGTGATCTATAGTTATGGTGCTCTATGGCTATGGTGCTCTATGGTTATGGTGCTCTATGGCTATGGTGATCTATGGCTAGATGTTCTATGTGAAACGGGCGGCAGCGCCCCAGGGCCCTCTATGTTGCGTCTCAGGTGTAGGAAATGCCAAGTGGTATGTTGTGGCCTAAAATGTCTCTTTATGTGTGTCACGGTGCTCCTACCTGGATACGGCTGGACGCCAGGCTTTGGCTCCGAAGCAATAAATAGGGGGAATAATTGAGGGATTTGAAGAAATAACTTGAGTTCAGACCTTGAGGTGAAGTTCAATGGCAGTTTTACTTGAATAAATGTTTCTCCAAACAGTTTCATGCTTTGTCTTGGTTCCAGCAGGCTTAAGCATTAAACTGGCAGGCGAACTCAACTCTGCTCTATCTTTCTCTCACTCTGCTGTACTGACAAGCTAACTTGGTGTTTTTGTTTCCTCTTTATGCTGCACTTTACTCTTGTAGTCGGACTTGTGTTCAGCCAAAAAGTAGGTTAGAATCCTGGCAGCCCCAACGTGGAGTCTCAACCAGAACAAACCAGAACTGCCCCACCTCCTTCTGGTAGCAAGCAGGACTGGCCCACTTCTGCCCAGAGGAGCGAGCATGGAATGGTAAATTCCATTCTCTCTAAGGATAGCTCTGCCATTTACTCTGCCACCTGCTGGTGAACCAGGCACATTACATGTAATAGACAGTTACATAACAAGATTATGAATGCACATTGTGGAGGACCTGAAAAGACATACATAAGATGACATTATATTAGCCCATTAGAGATAGTAGCAGGGTGCAGAAGCGGTAACACATCTCTGGGGTGTTACATATAGCTGTGGTGCTCTCTGGCTATGGTAATCTATGGCTATGGTGCTCTCTGACTATGGTGATATATAGCTGTGATCTATAGTTATGGCGCTCTATGGCTATGGTGCCCTATTAGCAATCCCCATAATAACTTAATGCATTGACTATAGCATTCTCTTCTCAGATGGGTCAGATGAGCTTGGCGGGGTTAATGTGACGAGACCCTGGCACCCTCCGACTGCCCTGCTGAAAATTTTAAGCGTCCGATCAATATCTTGTAACTTAACGCAGTCAGGATGGTTTAATAATAATGAGTGATGTATGTAACCTGACAAAGCGGGCACTGATGGCCGACCCATCCACTCGAGATACCGGCAAATTGGATTTGATAAATGACTCAGGTCCGAAAGGCACCCCTTCACTGCCAGGACGTATAGTGCACCTGTATATCAACTGGCGGTAATAGCTGGTATAGGATGCATATAGTACTGTATATAGAGGAGACCCTTTCACTGCCAGGACCTATGGGGCACCAGTAATAGCTGGTATAGGATGTATATATTACTGTATATAGAGAAGACCCCTTCACTGCCAAGACGTATGGTGCACCTGTAATAGCTGGTATAGGATGTATATAGTACTGTATATAGAGGAGACCCTTTCACTGCCAGGACGTATGGTGCACCAGTAATAGCTGGTATAGGATGCATATAGTACTGTATATAGAGGAGACCCTTTCACTGCCAGGACGTATGGTGCACCAGTAATAGCTGGTATAGGATGTATATAGTACTGTACATAGAGGAGACCCCTTCACTGCCAGGACGTATGGTGCACCTGTATATGAACCGTCAGTAATAGCTGGTATAGGATGTATATAGAAGAGACCCCTTCACTGCCAGGACGTATGGTGCACCTGTATATGAACCGTCAGTAATAGCTGGTATAGGATGTATATAGTGCTGTACATAGAGGAGACCCCTTCACTGGCAGGACATATGGGGCACCTGTATATGAACTGGCGGTAATAACCGGTATAGGATGTATATAGTGCTGTATATAGAGGAGACCCCTTCACTGCCAGGACCTATGGGGCACCAGTAATAGCTGGTATAGGATGTATATAGTGCTGTACATAGAGGAGACTCCTTCACTGGCAGGACCTATGGGGCACCTGTATATGAACCGTCAGTAATAGCTGGTATTAGATGTATATAGTACTGTATATAGAAGAGACCCCTTCACTGCCGGGACGTATGGTGCACCTGTATATGAACTGGCGGTAATAGCTGGTATAGGATGCATATAGTACTGTATATAGAGGAGACCCTTTCACTGCCAGGACGTATGGTGCACCAGTAATAGCTGGTATAGGATGCATATAGTACTGTATATAGAGGAGACCCTTTCACTGCCAGGACGTATGGGGCACCAGTAATAGCTGGTATAGGATGCATATAGTACTGTATATAGAGGAGACCCTTTCACTGCCAGGACCTATGGGGCACCAGTAATAGCTGGTATAGGATGTATATAGTACTGTATATAGAGAAGACCCCTTCACTGCCAGGACGTATGGTGCACCTGTATATGAACCGTCAGTAATAGCTGGTATAGGATGTATATAGTACTGTATATAGAAGAGACCCCTTCACTGCCAGGACGTATGGTGCACCTGTATATGAACCGTCAGTAATAGCTGGTATAGGATGTATATAGTACTGTATATAGAGAAGACCCCTTCACTGGCAGGACATATGGGGCACCTGTATATGAACCGTCAGTAATAGCTGGTATTAGATGTATATAGTACTGTATATAGAAGAGACCCCTTCACTGCCGGGACGTATGGTGCACCTGTATATGAACTGGCGGTAATAGCCGGTATAGGATGTATATAGTGCTGTATATAGAGGAGACCCCTTCACTGCCAGGACCTATGGGGCACCAGTAATAGCTGGTATAGGATGTATATAGTGCTGTATATAGAGGAGACCCCTTCACTGCCAGGACGTATGGTGCACCAGTAATAGCTGGTATAGGATGTATATAGTGCTGTACATAGAGGAGACCCCTTCACTGCCAGGACCTATGGGGCACCAGTAATAGCTGGTATAGGATGAATATAGTACTGTACATAGAGGAGACCCCTTCACTGCCAGGACCTATGGGGCACCAGTAATAGCTGGTATAGGATGTATATAGTACTGTACATAGAGGAGACCCCTTCACTGCCAGGACCTATGGGGCACCAGTAATAGCTGGTATAGGATGTATATAGTGCTGTACATAGAGGAGACCCCTTCACTGCCAGGACCTATGGGGCACCAGTAATAGCTGGTATAGGATGTATATAGTACTGTATATAGAGGAGACCCATTCACTGCCAGGACCTATGGGGCACCAGTAATAGCTGGTATAGGATGTATATAGTGCTGTATATAGAGGAGACCCCTTCACTGCCAGGATGTATGGTGCACCTGTAATAGCTGGTATAGGATGTATATAGTACTGTTCATAGAGGAGACCCCTTCACTGCCAGGACCTATGGGGCACCAGTAATAGCTGGTATAGGATGTATATAGTACTGTACATAGAGGAGACCCCTTCACTGCCAGGACCTATGGGGCACCAGTAATAGCTGGTATAGGATGTATATAGTACTGTACATAGAGGAGACCCCTTCACTGCCAGGACCTATGGGGCACCAGTAATAGCTGGTATAGGATGTATATAGTGCTGTATATAGAGGAGACCCCTTCACTGCCAGGACGTATGGTGCACCAGTAATAGCTGGTATAGGATGTATATAGTGCTGTACATAGAGGAGACCCCTTCACTGCCAGGACGTATGGGGCACCAGTAATAGCTGGTATAGGATGTATATAGTACTGTACATAGAGGAGACCCCTTCACTGCCAGGACCTATGGGGCACCAGTAATAGCTGGTATAGGATGTATATAGTACTGTACATAGAGGAGACACCTTCACTGCCAGGACCTATGGGGCACCAGTAATAGCTGGTATAGGATGTATATAGTACTGTACATAGAGGAGACACCTTCACTGCCAGGACCTATGGGGCACCAGTAATAGCTGGTATAGGATGTATATAGAGAAGACCCCTTCACTGTCAAGAGTTATTTCTTGACTAGAGTGATAATATGGAAAACGTGTTCATACAGAGGACATTGTATGAAAGCTGTGGGGAAAGGGGTTCGATTTGGGCCTTGGTTATGTCACCCAGAGCACTCCATAAACTATGACCACCATTGGTTGGAGAACAGGGGAAATTTGGCCTCACCTCACGCACCCCTCTAATAAGGGGCATTGGACAGAGGTAGCAGTCTGAGATGGGCCCTCGCTCCTGAGAGGGCCCAAAGGTCCCTTTGCCACAGACACAACAATGGCACATGGCAGGTTAAGGCCTGTAACTGATTTAACATTGAGGCCTAGTAGCTCAAAACTGTCTTTGTTGCCCATGGCAGCCAATCACGGCGCAGATTACATTTCATATAGTGCTGTTGAAAAATGAAAGCTCCACTGTGATTGGTTGCTATGGGCAACAAAGACAGCTGGGCCAAAACTGATGCAAAGGAAATCTAGCTTAGTTACCCATAGTTTTATGTTTAAAGGGGGTGGGGACAGATCATAGGGGGTCATGTCTACCAGCGTAACATGAGGCTTCCAGGGTCCAATGTAAAAATGTATAACCGGGCCCCCGAATATCACATCGCAGAGTGTGGTCTTATGGGCCTCCATGTTTCCCCTGCAAGCACTATAGTCACAACTCTTCCTGCCAGGAGTTCTTTAATATGACAGCTAAATTTCATAGTTTTATCTTGCCGAGCCTTAGTTTAGGGCTACACGGCAACTTGGAGCCGCGTGATATAAGACCGTAATGTTGCGTCTCTAAAATCGCAACTATTAAAAGAAAATAGGGTTGCAATGTTACCATCAAGTTACTGTTGCCATGACACAAGAGTCAGCAGAAATCCAACCCTACTGGATTTCATGACAACCCTGCACAGCCAAAGTCATTGTGTAGCCGCATCTCCTCAAATTGACCCCCTCAACAACAATCGTCGAGTTGTTATCTACCAAATTCAAAATCACTGGCTTGGACCCCCGACCTCCCGTCTAGAAGAAAAAGCTGAAGACAACACGTTACCTAATTTAACCCAATCGTCTTAATGAGGATGAGGAACTGTAATGCACTCAGCAGCAGATCTCGCCATCCAATTTCGATTTCTGAGATGTCCTTTTAGGAGGCTCTGTAAACCTAACCCCCGCCCGGCGGGGATAAATGGGACATAGGCACCTGCTTTAAGGGGACATAGCAGCCTTGATTGAGTGTAAATCTATGACTCATTTATTAGGGATTAATGGTGATGGGAAGCTAAGCACTTGGGGGGCAGCAAACTAAGGTGAGCGCCATTTATCTCCTGACAGATTTGTGGCAGTGCTGAAGGTTGGAGGAGAGTGAGGTGGATGGACCTCTGGGGTACCATTGAAATCCCTGACAAAGGACGGGAATTGGAGGGGACCTTCGCTATGATTTATGGGCAGGAAAGAAGGCCACAGCTGTGGTTTTAGCTGAGCTACGTTACTCTTCCTCTAGTGACTCCTGGTTCTCTTCTGTCGGTGGTGGTCACTTGGGACCTAAAGAACATAATGGGAGCCATTTATCCCCATAGAGCTCTGTCGATGAGCTGTATTTAGAGTCTGCAGACACAAGGAGATCCGTTTCTGAAACGCCAGCAGTCAGCAGGTTCAGTGCTGATCACATAAATTGAGGGGAGGAAGTTTGCAGGAACTTTTCGGAGCACTTTGGTCAGGATGGTATGGACCATGTCTGAAGCCTGAAGGGTCGTGATACCTGTAACGGGTAAAGAGTCGCAATGGCTTTGCATTTGTAAGCAGGGTGAGAAGCTATATGGCTCGCCTTGGATTGTGACACCTTCTTTCTCAGAACATCTTCATCCAGGACTTCTAGGAGAGCTCTTTTCATGCTGCATTTTTACCATCAGATGGAAGGATTTCCAATCGTATACCAGGCTCAGCGTGGGCATACAGTTATATACGTCATCTATAGGCTCCTGTGGTAAAAGAAAAAGTATACAGCCCGTTAGACCTCCAGTAAAGTTGCCCTAATGTAGAGAGAACTTATCTGGTGACAGATAATTTATAAGTTGTGCAAGAGAGGAGCTACGTCACCACAGAAGATACAGTAGTAAAATACTGGTTGACGATCATTGATTTCCCTTTATAAGCACCCTTGAGATTGGTCTAACTCACCTTCCTAAAAGGTATTCCAGCTCCAATGTCTGACTCACTGCCGGCTGTGCCGACTCACGTCATGCACAGCAGAGATAAGCTCCGAGAAGAAATACAATCGTTAAGAAGACAACCATACACCGAAGAGCGCTCAGTTGCCTCTCGAACTCCCTATAGATATGCAGGCTCTACCAAATGTTCATGTGTTCTCACCAGGGAAAGGAGAATAAGCCACTATTGACATCTCCCTTCAAGTCCAAAAGGATCGGCAATGTTGAAACCAACTGCCTAATCCTTCTCTTCCCCTACATCTGTCATTGGGGTAAAGTTGGGAGACCCCCATACACATCAGATGGTTGGTTGAGCAAACTGGTTTAGGTTTAGAAAAAAAAGGATGCTCTTTTTTTCCCCCAGAAACAGCACCACACATGTCTGTAGGCTTTGTCTGGTATTACAATTAAGCCCCATTGTTTGAGCTCCCATACAGACATTTGAAGGACTACAGTGGAAAACAAATCACTTTGAATTCTGGAGAACCCCTTTAAGATCTGTCAAAGAAGGTGGGGAGGCTTTCACTAGTGTCCCTCTCTTGATTCTCTTTACATTTCTGAAGGAACAGATGACCCTTTTGATTTCACTGGTGATGGGCAAGAAAGGTGCTGCTAGAGGGCGACAGACTTAGACTGGGTTGCGACTTGCCTGTGTTCTCTGGCACTGCTGTGGCTTTTGCATTTCTGGGCTCCTTTAAGTTCAGCTTGTTGCCAGCTGATCCAGTATCTGGTTGGTTCTGACTTTCTGCTGCCAATAGTCTGCACCAGGCAGAAACTTCTTAACATACCCAAGACGGATCCGTCATGAACTCCATTGAAAGTCAATAGGGGACGGATCCATTTTCCATTGTGTCAGAGAAAACGGATCCATCCCCATTGACTTGCATTGACATGTCATGACATGTTGCGGTTTGCTCTCCGGTCTGGGAACGCAACCAAACGGAACGGAATGATTTTGGAGCGTTCCGTTCTGTTCAGTTCAGTTTTGTCCCCATTGACAATAAATGGGGACAAAAGTGAAGTGTTTTTTTTTCCAACACTATGGAAAACGTAAACTCTAGTGTGAAAGTAGCCTAATTAAGGTGGAAGCTGGATCTCCATCTGTCTATTCAGGACCCATTCACCAAAGGTGGGCTTCCAGGTGCTTGTCTTCTGGGCCACCAGCTTTTCAGTGAATGTTATTGTTGGACGCTGTCACAGTAGGGGACAGATTTACAGGCCTTATGGGATCCATGACCAGGTCCAGATTGAGCACATTATAGACTTTTTTTTTACTATGGCTAAATGAGAGGTTAAATCAATTTGCTCTTTAAGTGCTTTGACCTGGAGGAGGATCTCATTGATTTAGTCTCCATTGGTCATCATTTTGGTAAGTTTGCATAATGTGTATGATTATGTAACATTATATGTTTTTTCATTTTGCATAAAACGCCTTAGTTAATGGGACATAAATGACAATAAGGCCCCTTATCCACAGCATATCATCAAATCATTCTTAATCAACATGCAGTCTGTGTTGTGTGTGCGGTGCAGGCTGTGGTGCGCCAATATGGTGTCCTACCATACAGTGACTGAATAACCGTACCAAATAGTGCCTAATTCTAAGCGCTATACAGTACGGTACACAAATAAGTGTGGACAAATATGTCAGCCAAATAATACTTCCATATAGGTGCCCAAATAACAATGTTATATAGTGGCGCCACTGTGATACACTGTAAAAATAATATACTGCACTGTGCAGTGCTTACAATGTACCTGTCATGCCCCGCTCTGACTATGTGCGGAGGTCGGCTAGAATAGCAGCACGAGTTTAGTGTTTTGTTTTGGAGCCGTGCTGGATCCGCCTCTCATCAGGTGCACTGGGTGGGGTCATTAGTTTAAATAGCACTCCATCCCAGTGCTCTGAGCGGATTATAGTAATCACTTTGGTCTTAGAAGCTAGGAAGGAAGGTTGTCTGTTCCAGCTCAGAAAGATAAGTGTTGTTTCTAGTTTTGTCGTTTACTGTCTTGGTTGTTTAATGTCATCTCTCCCATCCAGGTTCTGTGCGAGCAGGCTGCTCCTATTTCCCCTCTTCACCATCTCAGGGAATTTAGGGTGTGCCAGCCCAGGCACAAGGACACATCACACCTACCACTAAGGTTTTCATGTGGGCTGAGCAGTGCAGGGAGAGAGGTCAGGGATAAGCTAGGAGGTGACCCTTCCCCTGCCTCTCGCCTAGAGCCTGGTTGGTGGTTTATCTGTGAGTCTGAGTGCACGCCAGTCTTGACAGTACCAACATACAGTGACCACATAACAGAAAAGTCAACTAATCTAATAATAACACTATACAATACTGTGCCACCAAACACACACATGTAATATTATGTGACACAGTACCCATGTATAACATACATACTGTATGTATAATCGTACTTCCTTCTTCTGTGGAAGATGTTCCCCGATAAGCAGGCCACCCCCTATTCCAACCAAAGACAACATTTTTATCAAATTTTTTAAATGGGAACCTCTTTAAAAAAAAAAACACACACACATTGGAATTTGACGTGCTGAGCTATGTTTGGAGGCAATTCAATGCTGAGGCGCATCATAGGACCAGGGTGAGTAGGAGCAGAAGACTTGCAAGGAACATCAAGGGAGAGAAAGTACCAGAACGGGAGACCAGAAATGAGATTGAGTCATGCTGGTGACCAGAAGTGAGAAAGAAAGCCATGGTGGGAACCAGAAATGAGAGGCTAGATATAGTAGGGATCAGGAATAAGTAGTGTGGGAGCCATCCTGTAGTCCAGGAATGAGAGGTTAGGCCATGCTGGTGACCACAAATGAGTGGAGAAGCCATGCTGGGGACCAGGGATCAAAGGTGGAGCCTTACTGGGGATGAGAGAAGGAGCCATGCTAAAGACCATGAATGGAAGGTGGAGCCATACTGAAGATCAGGAATAAGAAGTGGAGCTTTGCTGGAGACTAGGAATGAGAGGTGGAGTCATGAAGGGGACCAAAAGTGGAATCAAGCTGGGGAAGAAGATTTAGTGGTGTGCCATACTGGGGACCTGAAATGAGAGCTGGAGTCATGCTGGGGACCAGGAATGAGAGAAGAAACCATGCTAGAGACCAAGAGCGGAACGAAGTTGGGGATGAGAATTCAGAGGTGAGTATTACTGGAGACCAGTAGTGAGCAGGGGAGCCAAGCTGGGGACCAAAATTTGTAAGAGTACCATGCTGTGGACCAAGAATTACGGGTCCTTCTTGAAATGGGTAAGAGAGGAGTCATAATGGAGACTCCTCTCTCTTGGATCACCAACGGTTACATGTGTTGGATCGAGCGACTTGTGTACAGTGCCTTGGCAGTTTTACCTGTCCTAGTCTAGGGCTATTTCTATCTGATATACTTGCAACGTGCCCCCCCCCCCCCCCCCAGGGCCGATAGTGTCCCCAGGGTTAGGCGCTGAAGCAATAACGGGGGATGATTGAGGTAGGAGATGGAGAATAAATATTGAGTCCAGAACTTGATAAAGTTCAACAGCTTTACTTGCATCAACTTGTATCCAGACAATATTCAGGCTTTCTCTTGGCTCCAGCAGGTTTAAGCATAAATTAGCAGGCAAATTTGAGGTCTGGTTACTGGACTTTCGGTCAGTTCTGGTATCCCTTGATTGGGGTGCCTTTGGCTGTTGTCCCCCTCCTGACACTAAGTAAATAAACTAGTAAGGAGTTAGGGGTTTCTATGAGCTACTTCCTTTTGGAGAGACTCTTGCCGCAGCCAGAGAACCTTTTCCCCTTTCTGCTACATCTTTTATGTCTTCTCAGCTCCACTATCGAGTCTAAACTCCAACTGCTGCCCCTCCCGTCTGGTAAGAAGCAGGACTGGCCCACTTGTCCCCAAATGTGTGTGTGTGTGGGGGGTGGATGGAATGGTGAGTTCCATTCTATCTAAGTATCTGTCTGCCATTTACGCTGCCACCTTCTGGTGAACCAGGCATATTACATGTAGAAAACAGTTGCATAACAATATTATCAATGCACAATTGCGAAAGACCTGGAAATAAATACAAGAATGACATTGGTGTTCGCAATAAAAGACAGTAGCACGGAGAAAGAACAGTAATACCACTCCGGGGTATTACATACTGTTGCCAAGAATGATTCCGGCCTCTTTAATAGACATTTGTTTTGGTGGGCTGTACATGTTTGCTGACTCCATTAGAAACTTCAACCTTATTTCTTTTAGAGGACCACCCACATAAAGACCATTTTCTGTACCAATTTGGGTGTTCAGCTTAAGGATGGTTCACTGTGTATGCAAACTTATAAACCAGGTAGAACCACCTATGAGCACTATGCAAACTAAACTCAGGTAGCCCCAAAAATGATGTCCACCAATGCTCCTGGGCTTGTTGCTTTCTGGTTGTCCCATAATATTCTGAAAAACCAAGAGACTGCACCCTGAAAGCACAAAGAAGACATAAACATCCATGTGTTTTCCATCAGTTTTCTTCTCATGACCATAAATCATTAGTCAGGACTCGAGATAGGAAACTTACTGTGTAAGGAGCTTCTGGTGCTATTAAATTAAAGCAGCTGAAAAGCTTCTGGGTGGAGCCCCCTGTACGATGGACTATTTCACTGCAAAGTCCTGTCTTATCATTTCATGGCTGTTATGAGGGACCAGGAGGGCCAAGCAGTCTTCCTCTATTACTCTAGGTCAAGGTGAGCCTCAGCAGTTGGCCTTGATAACGTGGCTTATCAGAGAATTGTTTCATTATAAACCTTTTAAGAAGAAGAGCGAGAGAAAGGGCAAAAGACCTGAGCGTATTTTCTGTAGATGTGGACCTCCAGGGATCTCAAGATGGCTCAGATATGTAAGAATTGGCCCGGAGCCATCGTTTGAGTTATGACTGACGTTTCTGTAGTTATAGACCTGACAGGGCTGCATTAAACATGGTAGGCCTCTGGTACGGAGGAGGCCGTTATATCGAGTTTCATTGTTTTTCCGAGGAGTAAGATAAAGCTAGGAATGTTTTATGGATCTAGCATACCTCGCCTGAAAGATGGATGTTAAGAAAAAAAATAATAATAATTAAGAAGTTATGGGAAAAATGTAGGAGTCCTCTGTACATCATGATGGGAGTTTCACCTAAGCTTGGGTAACTGTGTGGTGTCTCCAAAATGATGGCTTTGGCTAGTTTCTGGACCTCCTCTTGAATCAGATTGAGCTGTAATACCAGACATTGCCCAAGGGCAGGGCCGTATCTATCGCAGGGCAAAAGGGGCAGCTGCCCCAGGCCCAGTTGCTCCCGGGAGGGGGGCGCAAGGCAACTGCCTCTTGAGCCCCGCTGGCCACTGGAGGACCTTTCATGGGTCCATACTTTGTTAACTAAGTAGCAGGACATGTAGGGCATACATGTGGGATGTCCTTGCACTTACTATTGTTTCTGGGCGCCGCTCCGTAGCACCGCTGTGGCCCCCGTTACATTCTCCCGCGCTGTATGCTAAGTAACAGCATCGGAACACCAGGGAGGAGACATCAGCTTTTTTCCCTGGGCGTTCCTTCTCCCTGGCTTGGAGAAAAGAAATCTCACCTTCTCTCTGGCTGTGACGTTCTGCGCTGCGATTGGACAGCGCTACAGCCAGGGAGAAGGAACGCCCAGGGAGAGAAGCAGATGTTTCCTCCCTGGTGTTCCGATGCTGTTACTTAGCATACAGCGCGGGAGAATGTAACGGGGGCCACAGCAGAACAACGGAGCAGCACACAGAAATAATAGTAAGTGCAGGGACATCCCCCATGTATGCCCTACATGTCCTGCTACTTAGTTAATAAAGTGTGGACCCATGAATGCAGCAGCGGCACTTGTGTTCTCCCTCTTACCCAGGGTCCAATCAATATTAAAGACGACCCTGCCTGAGGGCAAGGGGGATGCTGTTTCTAGAAGAAAGCAGCCATGTCTGTCCTCATACAATTCCTTTATGCCTCACCTTTCATGGCATGGTCATCCCAACCATCTAACAAGACACCTTGTAAGCAGTCCCCATATAAGACTCCACTATTTCCAATAGTAGGTAGTTTGACTGACTCCTCCAGGTCTTTGGATTCTGTGTGGCAGTATGATCTGGGCGCTGTATGGCGGTATTATGTGGGAATGGGTCTCCACATTCCTGCTCTAGGAGTAAAGATGGATTTCTTTGAATGAGTTACCAACTGCAACGGGAAAGGTGGGAGCAGTGAGAGGTCTCCCCAAAGCAATGCAGTCTATGGGACATTGCAGTGCAGAGCTTTAACCCTCTCCAGACAGTATCACACATGATAGGATTAGATACACCAGCTTAACAGACAGTATCACTCACGATAAGCTTAGATACACAGCTCAGCAGACAGTATCACACAGGATAGGATTAGATACACAGCTCAGCAGACAGTATCACACATGATAGGATTAGATACACCAGCTTAGCAGACAGTATCACTCACGATAAGCTTAGATACACAGCTCAGCAGACAGTATCACACAGGATAGGATTAGATACACAGCTCAGCAGACAGTATCACACAGGATAGGATTAGATACATAGCTCAGCAGACAGTATCACACAGGATAGGATTAGATACATAGCTCAGCAGACAGTATCACACAGGATAGGATTAGATACACAGCTCAGCAGACAGTATCACACAGGAGGGGATTAGATACATAGCTCAGCAGATAGTATCACACAGGATAGGATTAGATACATAGCTCAGCAGTCAGTATGACACAGGACAGGATTAGATACACAGCTCAGCAGACAGTATCACACAGGACTGGATTAGATACATAGCCCAGCAGACAGTATCACACAGGATAGGATTAGATACACAGCTCAGCAGACAGTATCACACATGATAGGATTAGATACACAGCTCAGCAGGCAGTATCACACAGGATAGGATTAGATACACAGCTCAGCAGACAGTATCACTCACGATAAGCTTAGATACACAGCTCAGCAGCACTGTCCCCTGCAGGTAAGTCCCGGCATGTGCTCTTCTCTCAGCCTCCCCTCCTTCCTCAGGTAATTCTCAGGTTCTAAAGTCTTAGTTTTCTTCCATGAGTTTCTGCCTAATCCTGGGGAAAAAATGTCCCCCCCCCCCCCCCGATCCTGAGCTGAATTAAGGAGGGTCCGCCTGGTAGGTGGCTGAGGGATAAATATGGTGTGTGGACATTTTTATTGGTGTCTCTAAGTGTTTATTAATGTGGCCATCAGCGAGCTGTGTGTCCAGGGGGATGATGAGAGTTGCACAGCCCCTCCCTATCCCAGGCTGATGCCTTTGATGAGAGGAGTCTTCACAAGGAGGGGCAGTAGCATCACTTCACTAGTAGTGCTAGATGAGCTCACAGCTATGATCTTCCAGGACCAGCAGTGAAGTGCTGGTGGGGACCTCCTGGAAGATGGGGGCTTTGCACAGAAGCCACCGCCTGAGATCCCATGTGGATTCTACGACGGTTGTGGAGATGGTCGTGCAATGTCCCACCTCCTGGATCCTGGCGGGCCTCATGGTCTTCCTTCTGTCGGGTGCGGTGACCTCTTGTCCGGAGTTCTGCAGGTGTTACGGGACCCTGATGCAGTGCTTGGAGCCCAACACTATCAGCAACATCTCGCTCTTCAGAGACGTGGAGAACATCACGGAAGCGTGAGTGTATTGTCTTACTGAACTTCTAGAGGGAGAAGGGGGTTCTGTGGAAGGTTCTGTCTAAACTTTGTTCTTGAGCCTGAAAACAAGTGAGACGGGGAAGACTGGTGGTACAGAGACCAGATCCGAAGACTGAGCCAAAGAGCTCGCAATCAAAGCAGTGAGAGATAGAAACATAGACACCTATATAGATAGACTGGAAAGGAGATGAATAGATAGATATCAGATAGATAGATAATGTACAAACCCAGAACAGAGACTCAGTTTAACCAACTTGATAGGTCCTCAACTGGGCGCCTCTTTAAACTACTGTATATAGTTTGTACGTCCTAATACCTGCAATTCTGCTGGATCAGATCAGACCGAAAAAAATATAGCAATAGTAACAAACAATAGACACAGAAATTTTTATATGAGATCTATCTATCTATCTATCTATCTCCTATCTATCTATCTATCTATCCCATATCTATCTATCTATCTATCTATCTATCTATCTATCTCATATCTATCTATCTATCTATCTATCTCATATCTATCTATCTATCTATCTATCTATCTATCTATCTCATATCTATCTATCTATCTCATATCTATCTCATATCTATCTATCTCATATCTATCATATCTATTATCTATCTCATATCTATCTATCTATCTCATATCTATCTATCTCATATCTATCTATCTATCTATCTATCTATCTCATATCTATCTATCTCATATCTATCTATCTCATATCTATCTATCTATCTATCTATCTATCTATCTATCTCATATCTATCTATCTATCTCATATCTATCTATCTATCTCATATCTATCTATCTCATATCTATCTCATATCTATCTCATATCTATCTATCTATCCCATATCTATCTATCTATCTATCTATCTATCTATCTCATATCTATCTATCTCATATCTATCATATCTATTATCTATCTCATATCTATCTATCTATCTCATATCTATCTATCTCATATCTATCTCATATCTATCATATCTATTATCTATCTCATATCTATCTATCTATCTCCTATCTATCTATCTATCTATCTCATATCTATCTCCTATCTATCTATCTATCTATCTATCTATCTATCTATCTATCTCATATCTATCTCATATCTATCTATCTATCCCATATCTATCTATCTATCTATCTATCTATCTATCTATCTCATATCTATCTATCTCATATCTATCTATCTCCTATCTATCTATCTATCTATCCCATATCTATCTATCTATCTATCTATCTATCTCATATCTATCTATCTCCTATCTATCTATCTATCTATCTATCTATCTATCTCATATCTATCTATCTATCTATCTATCTCATATCTATCTATCTATCTATCTATCTCATATCTATCTCCTATCTATCTATCTATCTATCTATCTATCTATCTCATATCTATCTATCTATCTATCTATCTATCTGTCTCATATCTATCTCATATCTATCTATCTCCTATCTATCTATCTCCTATCTATCTATCTATCTATCTATCTATCTATCTCATTTCTATCTATCTCATATCTATCTATCTATCTATCTCATATCTATCTATCTATCTCATATCTATCTATCTCATATCTATCTCCTATCTATCTATCTATCTATCTATCTCATATCTATCTATCTCCTATCTATCTATCTATCTATCTATCTCATTTCTATCTATCTCCTATCTATCTATCTATCTATCTATCTCATATCTATCTCCTATCTATCTATCTATCTATCTCATATCTATCTCCTATCTATCTATCTATCTCATATCTATCTATCTATCTCATATCTATCTCATATCTATCTATCTAAATGAAATCAGCTTTATTGGCAGGACTAAATACATTTTAGCATTGCCAAAGCAAGTGGGAAATAATTGGGTAGGGTTGGGGGATGTCCATGGTACATCAGGCTCCTCTCTATGGCAGGCAGTGATACATTGTGCTGCTGTGGCCGCTGTGTTCTCCTCCTCCTCCTCCATGGAGGTGACGTCTGGACAGAGATCAGTCAGTCTCCCTCACTGCTGTCTATCTTTATCTATCTTTTATCACAGATGCAGTTTCAAGTATTTGAATACAAAGTATGTTTGGGGACAATAGATTTGGATTGTTATGAATGAACTGGAATACTTGTGATAATGATCCCATCAGATGCAGTTTATTCTAATGTTCTGTGCATTTAGTGGCACCCCCCCCCCCCCTAATGACAATGCCCCCCTGCTGCGCCTGACTTATTAATGGGCTGTCTTGAGAGGGAGTTCCGGCACTCGCCCGCTCTGATGGATTGCCCCCCGAGGTGCAGTGTTTGTGTACTACAGGAGCACTCGAGGGTCGCTCCACAACAGTTGGGGCTGAATAGAAGCAGCGGCGCTGGGCGTCATACAGCGGCAGCGATCCAGCCGGGTTCTCCGGAAATATCCGCTGAGAGAACTATTTATTTATTGTAATGATGTATATATGTAAGGAGTATCAGACTGGAGATATAGTCAGAAATATCTTCATATCTGCCCCTGTCCATCTCATACCCGTCTATCCAATAATGATAATAGCATCCATTTATATAGCGCTGTACATATCCAGAGGGTTCATGTACAAAACAATGGACATCACAAAGTTACAGGGTAATATACAAGTGATAGGCTGGGGGCGAGGGCCGGCTCCCAAGAGCTTGCAATCTGTGAGGAAGTGGGGGGGACACAACAGGTACAATCTATCTCCTATCAACCAATGAAGCTTTACTGTCAGGTCTAAATCCAAAGCTTGTGGGAAACGGGGGCTGAGAAATGGGGACACACCCGGGGTCAGTGTATAGGAGTCCGCGGCGTATATCTATCTATCTGATGTCTATCTATCTATCTATCTATCTCATATCTATCTATCTATCTATCTATCTATCTATCTCATATCTATCTATCTATCTATCTATCTATCTATCTCCTATCTATCTATCTATCTATCTATCTATCTATCTATCTATCTATCTCCTATCTATCTATCTCATATCTATCTATCTATCTATCTATCTATCTCCTATCTATCTATCTCATATCTATCTATCTATCTATCTATCTATCTATCTATCTATCTCCTATCTATCTATCTATCTATCTATCTCCTATCTATCTATCTCATATCTATCTCCTATCTATCTCCTATCTATCTATCTATCTATCTATCTATCTCATATCTATCTCATATCTATCTATCTATCTATCTATCTATCTATCTATCTCATTTCTATCTATCTATCTCCTATCTATCTCATATCTATCTATCTCATATCTATCTATCTAAATCAAATCAGCTTTATTGGCAGGACTAAATACATTTTAGCATTGCCAAAGCAAGTGGGAAATAATTGGGTAGGGTTGGGGGGTGTCCATGGTATATCAGGCTCCTCTCTATGGCAGGCAGTAATACATTGTGCTGCTGTGGCCGTTGTGTCCTCCTCCTCCTCCATGGAGGTGACGTCTGGGCAGAGATCAGTCAGTCTCCCTCACTGCTGTCTATCTTTATCTATCTTTTATCACAGATGCAGTTTCAAGTATTTGAATACAAAGTATGTTTGGGGACAATAGATTTGGATTGTTATGAATGAACTGGAATACTTGTGATAATGATCCCATCAGATGCAGTTTATTCTAATGTTCCGTGCATTTAGTGGCACCCCCCCCCCCCCTAATGACAATGCCCCCCTGCTGCGCCTGACTTATTAATGGGCTGTCTTGAGAGGGAGTTCCGGCACTCGCCCGCTCTGATGGATTGCCCCCCGAGGTGCAGTGTTTGTGTACTACAGGAGCACTCGAGGGTCGCTCCACAACAGTTGGGGCTGAATAGAAGCAGCGGCGCTGGGCGTCATACAGCGGCAGCGATCCAGCCGGGTTCTCCGGAAATATCCGCTGAGAGAACTATTTATTTATTGTAATGATGTATATATGTAAGGAGTATCAGACTGGAGATATAGTCAGAAATATCTTCATATCTGCCCCTGTCCATCTCATACCCGTCTATCCAATAATGATAATAGCATCCATTTATATAGCGCTGTACATATCCAGAGGGTTCATGTACAAAACAATGGACATCACAAAGTTACAGGGTAATATACAAGTGATAGGCTGGGGGCGAGGGCCGGCTCCCAAGAGCTTGCAATCTGTGAGGAAGTGGGGGGGACGCAACAGGTACAATCTATCTCCTATCAACCAATGAAGCTTTACTGTCAGGTCTAAATCCAAAGCTTGTGGGAAACGGGGGCTGAGAAATGGGGACACACCCGGGGTCAGTGTATAGGAGTCCGCGGCGTATATCTATCTATCTGATGTCTATCTATCTATCTATCTATCTCATATCTATCTATCTATCTATCTATCTATCTCATATCTATCTATCTATCTCATATCTATCTATCTATCTCATATCTATCTATCTCATATCTATCTATCTATCTATCTATCTATCTATCTATTATCTATCTATCTCATATCTATCTATCTCCTATCTATCTATCTATCTATTATCTATCTATCTCATATCTATCTATCTCATATCTATCTATCTCATATCTATCTATCTATTATCTATCTATCTATCTATCTCATATCTATCTATCTATCTATCTCCTATCTATCTATCTATCTATCTATCTATCTATCTATCTCATATCTATCTATCTCATATCTATCTATCTGTCTATCTGATGTCTATCTATCTATCTATCTATCTATCTATCTATCTCATATCTATCTATCTATCTATCTCCTATCTATCTATCTATCTATCTATCTATCTATCTATCTATCTCATATCTATCTATCTCATATCTATCTATCTGTCTATCTGATGTCTATCTATCTATCTATCTATCTCATATCTATCTATCTCATATCTATCTATCTATCTATCTATCTATCTATCTATTATCTATCTATCTCATATCTATCTATCTATCTATCTATCTATCTCATATCTATCTATCTATCTATCTATCTCATATCTATCTATCTATCTCATATCTATCTATCTCATATCTATCTATCTATCTATCTCATATCTATCTATCTATCTATCTATCTATCTATCTCCTATCTATCTATCTCATATCTATCTATCTATCTATCTATCTCCTATCTATCTCATATCTATCTATCTATCTCCTATCTATCTATCTCATATCTATCTCATATCTATCTATCTATCTATCTATCTATCTCATATCTATCTATCTATCTATCTCCTATCTATCTCATATCTATCTATCTATCTATCTATCTATCTAATATCTATCTATCTATCTATCTCATATCTATCTCATATCTATCTATCTATCTATCTCCTATCTATCTATCTATCTCATATCTATCTATCTATCTATCTATCTCATATCTATCTCATATCTATCTATCTCATATCTATCTATCTATCTATCTCCTATCTATCTATCTATCTCATATCTATCTATCTATCTGTCTATCTGATGTCTATCTATCTATCTATCTATCTCATATCTATCTATCTATCTCCTATCTATCTATCTATCTATCTATCTATCTATCTCATATCTATCTATCTCATATCTATCTATCTGTCTATCTGATGTCTATCTATCTATCTATCTCATATCTATCTATCTCATATCTATCTATCTATCTATCTATCTATCTATTATCTATCTATCTCATATCTATCTATCTATCTATCTATCTATCTATCTCATATCTATCTATCTATCTATCTATCTATCTCATATCTATCTATCTATCTCATATCTATCTATCTCATATCTATCTATCTATCTATCTATCTCATATCTATCTATCTATCTATCTATCTATCTATCTCCTATCTATCTATCTCATATCTATCTATCTATCTATCTATCTATCTCCTATCTATCTCATATCTATCTATCTATCTCCTATCTATCTCATATCTATCTATCTCATATCTATCTATCTATCTATCTCCTATCTATCTATCTATCTCATATCTATCTATCTATCTATCTCATATCTATCTATCTATCTATCTATCTAATATCTATCTATCTATCTATCTCATATCTATCTCATATCTATCTATCTATCTATCTCCTATCTATCTATCTATCTCATATCTATCTATCTATCTATCTATCTCATATCTATCTCATATCTATCTATCTATCTCATATCTATCTATCTATCTATCTCATATCTATCTATCTATTTATCTATCTATCTATCTCATATCTATCTATCTATCTCATATCTATCTATCTATCTCATATCTATCTATCTCATATCTATCTCCTATCTATCTATCTCATATCTATCTATCTATCTCCTATCTATCTATTATCTATCTATCTCCTATCTATCTATCTCATATCTATCTACTATCTATCTATCTACTATCTATCTATCTATCTCATATATTATCTATCTATCTCCTATATCTATCTATCTCATATCTACTATCTATCTCCTATCTATCTATCTATCTATCTCATATCTATCTATCTATCTATCTCTATCTATCTATCTATCTATCTCATATCTATCTATCTATCTATCTATCTCCTATCTATCTATCTATCTCATATCTCTATCTATCTCTATCTATCTCTATCTCATCTATCTATCTATCTATCTATCTATCTATCTCATATCTATCTATCTCATATCTATCATATCTATCTCATATCTATCTATCTATCTATCTATCTCTCTATCTATCTCATATCTATCTATCTCTCTATCTCATATCTATCTATCTCATATCTATCTATCTCATATCTATCTATCTCATATCTATCTATCTATATCTATCTATCTATCATATCTATCTATCTATCTCATATCTATCTATCTATCTCATATCTCTATCTATCTATCTCATATCTATCTATCTATCTCATATCTATCTATCTATCTATCTATCTCATATCTATCTATCTATCTATCTATCTATCTATCTATCTCATATCTATCTATCTCATATCTATCTATCTCATATCTCATATCTATCTATCTATCTATCTATCTATCTATCTATCTATCTATCTATCTATCTATCTATCTATCTTAGTATAATGGTTGTCTGTGAGCTGAGATCTGTTCCAGTGAAGGGCAATGAAGCCGCTAATGCATCAACCACCTTTTTCATGAGATATCTATGATTTGGATAATACATCTTGTCACTGTAACATCCCCGGTGGTCTAGGGCAGTGAGAGGGCAGTTATAAAATCCCTTGCGGTCTAAAGCGGACCATACACCTTTAAGTTTTCCAAATCTGACGATTTTGGAGGCGCCAGCCAATCATCTGTTATGCATGGAGTGCCCGACATTTCCCATGGCAGATGTTCTATTGGATTTCTACATGCCCGATCCATGGACATCAAGGGAGAGAAGTCACCCCCAGAGGTATCGGGCAGCGGATTCTATGCCCCATTCAGAAGACATGTCCACTTGGCGGAGCTGGGCGTGCATGTGTATGGCGGGCTCAGGAGGTATCGCTGTTACTCTGAAGCACTCGGGCCACAGCTACCTGAATTGCATTCCCAGACTTTTATTCCTTGGTGGTCTAGGGCAGTGAAGTGGTCAGTGGTAAATTCAGACTACTCCTTAGAACCTAAAACATGAGGCCCTGTACAGTTGCCTAGTTTGCCATCTTTTTTTTTTCAGATTTTTTTTGTGTGTGACTGCGAACACAGCGGTCAATTATTCCTATATTTCTAGGAGGAATAACAGAGGGACATAACAATTCAGAGTAAAAAAAAAGAAATTCAAGTATTTCCTAAAGGTAGTTCCCCAAACCGTTACTCCGCCATTAGACTGCCCAGTAAGGAAAGTGCTGGCCGTTCCCTGTCTGTACGTGTTGTACCGTAGCTGTGAGCTTAAATGCCTCTGTAATTCATTTCAGACTATAGCGGCGTCTGTCCGGAGGGATAGAAAATAAATGTACTAGGAGGTCCGCTAACACCTCACTGACGGCCAGTAAAGGGGAGCTCCACCAGATGACGGTACCACCGGGCGTGAGCAGTCCGTGCGGTCACAAATGGCACAGCATCTGTGGGGGCCACAGATCGTCTGGTAACTGACGAGAGAATCTTAATATGAATTGCATAGCGGTATTATTTATTAGATCACGGTATGTACGGTGCCACTATTTGGTCACTATATGTTGGTATTATTTGAGCACTGTATTACGGTGTTTACCACCATAGCTACGGTACATCAAGTGACTTCTGTAGTGTACAGAGGTGACTATTATTAAGGCTGCTATATGGAAGCATTATATGGCGCTGTTATCTGGTCACTATATTATGGTGTTTACAATGATGGGTATTGTACATCATGTAAGTTATGAAGTGTACGGTGGTGACAACATAGTATAGCAGCATTATTTAAGCTACTCTATGGGTGCATTATATAGCCATGGTATGGCGCTGTTATTTGGGCCCCATACTGTGTGGCACTTCTGGTATGATTGGTTGCACATGGTATGACGGTATATAGGACAATAGAAGGGGCACCATCACAAATAAGGCTGGCGTTTATGGGTTGTACAGTTTGCAAGTGGTGTATCCAAGCTTATCATATGCATTTTTGTGTTCTGCGCTAGTGTATCCAGGCCTATCGTGTGTCGTACTGTCTGCTGAGCTGCGTATCTAAGTCTCTCATATGGGATACCATCTGCTGAGCCATTTTATCTGAGCCTATCATGTGAGATATCAACTGCTGAGCTGGTGTATCTAAGCCTATCGTGTGTCATACTGTCTGCTGAGCTGGTGTATCTAAGCCTATCGAGTGTCGTACTGTCTGCTGAGCTGCGTATCTAAGTTTCTCATATGGGATACCATCTGCTGAGCCATTTTATCTGAGCCTATCATGTGTGAGATCATCTGCTGAGCTGGTGTATCTAAGCCTATCATGTGTGATACCATCTGCTGAGCTGGTGTATCTAAGCCTATCGTGTGTGATACCATCTGCTGAGCTGGTGTATCTAAGCCTATCATATCTGTTGTAACCAGGGGTCAAGTCCTGGGAAAAAAAGTGTGGGAACTCACCCAAGATCCACTGCAACCCCCCCCCCCTCCAAAAAAAAAAAAAAAAAGCACAGAAAATCTAGCACGCTGTAATTTGTGTAGCTGCGGACTGAGCCAAATGTACACATTGTGATCAAAACACAATATCACAGTGCCATCCTCTCCCCCTGTCCCCTAATGTGCCAGTATCAAGTTCCTCTCTCCTACCCCCTTCATGTGCCAGTATCATGGCGCCAATAGCCCGCCTCCCCCGTGGCAGTAAAGTAACAGTCCTGTATTTAAAAAAAAAAAAAAAAACACTTTTAGAAAAGTTTGTCATGGGATTCGAACTCATGACCCCTACACATCAGAGGCAAGGAATTTACCCTCACAGCCATGAATGCTGTCTAGGTAGTTGCTTAAAAAAAAATATATAAGACTTCTACTGTAGGTAACTTTGCCCACTGTGTGTGGATGTAGCAGAGCTGGGTGTGTTGGGGCAGCTGTCATGTGTATGGTTGTACACTAGGTATCAGTACACTAGGTATCAGTAGGAGTCTTAAAAAAAAAAAAGAAATTCAAGTATTTCCTAAAGGTAGTTCCCCAAACCGTTACTCCGCCATTAGACTGCCCAGTAAGGAAAGTGCTGGCCGTCCCCTGTCTGTACGTGTTGTACCGTAGCTGTGAGCTTAAATGCCTCTGTAATTCATTTCAGACTATAGCGGCGTCTCTCCGGAGGGATAGGGAGCTCCACCAGATGACGGTACCACCGGGCGTGAGCAGTCCGTGCGGTCACAAATGGCACA
Source organism: Bufo gargarizans (assembly GCF_014858855.1). Taxonomy (NCBI): domain Eukaryota; kingdom Metazoa; phylum Chordata; class Amphibia; order Anura; family Bufonidae; genus Bufo; species Bufo gargarizans. Next base: position 96,947,436 of record NC_058090.1, on the reverse strand, counting down.
GCATCTGTGGGGGCCACAGATCGTCTGGTAACTGACGAGAGAATCTTAATATGAATTGCATAGCGGTATTATTTATTAGATCACGGTATGTACGGTGCCACTATTTGGTCACTATATGTTGGTATTATTTGAGCACTGTATTACGGTGTTTACCAGCATAGCTACGGTACATCAAGTGACTTCTGTAGTGTACAGAGGTGACTATTATTAAGGCTGCTATATGGAAGCATTATACGGCGCTGTTATCTGGTCACTATATTATGGTGTTTACAATGATGGGTATTGTACATCATGTAAGTTATTAAGTGTACGGTGGTGACAACATAGTATAGCAGCATTATTTAAGCTACTCTATGGGTGCATTATATAGCCATGGTATGGCGCTGTTATTTGGGCCCCATACTGTGTGGCACTTCTGGTATGATTGGTTGCACATGGTATGACGGTATATAGGACAATAGAAGGGGCACCATCACAAATAAGGCTGGCGTTTATGGGTTGTACAGTTTGCAAGTGGTGTATCCAAGCTTATCATATGCATTTTTGTGTTCTGCGCTAGTGTATCCAGGCCTATCGTGTGTCGTACTGTCTGCTGAGCTGCGTATCTAAGTCTCTCATATGGGATACCATCTGCTGAGCCATTTTATCTGAGCCTATCATGTGAGATATCAACTGCTGAGCTGGTGTATCTAAGCCTATCGTGTGTCATACTGTCTGCTGAGCTGGTGTATCTAAGCCTATCGAGTGTCGTACTGTCTGCTGAGCTGCGTATCTAAGTTTCTCATATGGGATACCATCTGCTGAGCCATTTTATCTGAGCCTATCATGTGTGAGATCATCTGCTGAGCTGGTGTATCTAAGCCTATCATGTGTGATACCATCTGCTGAGCTGGTGTATCTAAGCCTATCGTGTGTGATACCATCTGCTGAGCTGGTGTATCTAAGCCTATCATATCTGTTGTAACCAGGGGTCAAGTCCTGGGAAAAAAAGTGTGGGAACTCACCCAAGATCCACTGCAACCCCCCCCCCCTCCAAAAAAAAAAAAAAAAAGCACAGAAAATCTAGCACGCTGTAATTTGTGTAGCTGCGGACTGAGCCAAATGTACACATTGTGATCAAAACACAATATCACAGTGCCATCCTCTCCCCCTGTCCCCTAATGTGCCAGTATCAAGTTCCTCTCTCCTACCCCCTTCATGTGCCAGTATCATGGCGCCAATAGCCCGCCTCCCCCGTGGCAGTAAAGTAACAGTCCTGTATTTAAAAAAAAAAAAAAAAACAACTTTTAGAAAAGTTTGTCATGGGATTCGAACTCATGACCCCTACACATCAGAGGCAAGGAATTTACCCTCACAGCCATGAATGCTGTCTAGGTAGTTGCTTAAAAAAAAATATATAAGACTTCTACTGTAGGTAACTTTGCCCACTGTGTGTGGATGTAGCAGAGCTGGGTGTGTTGGGGCAGCTGTCATGTGTATGGTTGTACACTAGGTATCAGTACACTAGGTATCAGTAGGAGTCTTAAAAAAAAAAAAACACTTTTAGAAAAGTTTCTCCTGGGATTCGAACTCATGACCTCTACACATCAGAGGCAAGGCATTTACCCCCACAGCCATGAAAGCTGTCTAGGTAGTTACTTAAAAAAAAAAAAAAAGACTTCTACTTATACCTAGTGTACTGATACCTAGTGTACAACCATACACATGACAGCTGCCCCAACACACCCAGCTCTGCTACATCCATACACAGTGGGCAGCTGTCATGTGTATGGTTGTACACTAGGTATCAGTACACTAGATATAAGTAGAAGTCTTATATTTTTTTTTTTTTTTTTTTTTTTTTTTTTTTTAAGCAACTACCTAGACAGCATTCATGGCTGTGAGGGTAAATGCCTTGCCTCTGATGTGTAGAGGTCGTGAGTTCGAATCCCAGGGACAACCTTTTCTTAATGATGAACTTCTAAATGATCTCCTATGTGTCAGCTGCGAAGTGACTGAACATACTCGCAGCATATTAGGCCGACAGAAGAAGTGAAGGAGATGAGGTCAGTAGGGGGCGGGGCGCCATGAGAGGAGTCACAGACAGCTGTGAAGCCGCTTAGCCTGCCCTGCACAGTGCGCTTCAGCCGCGTTCTCCTGGCTTGAGGCTTGAAAGGGAACGGCGTTCCTGCCATGAAAAAAGTGCAGGAACGCCGTTCCCACGCGTTCCCCCTCCACTCGACCCCTGGTTGTAACAATGTATATATTATACAGTGTTGTAGAGTTTGAGTACCTAAGCATATCTCGGGATTATCCAACATAAGGTGGCTGGCCTGGGGTGTATCTAAGCCTATCATGTGTGATACTGTCTCGGAGAACCATGGAGCACTACACCCCCCCATCAGGGGAGAGCTGGGAAGACCAGTCCTCCCAGTCTGTGATTTTCCTGGAGATTTGAGCACTTACAGGCCGGTTATTCATAAGATGCAGAATTTTTGAAACCCAGGTGTTGACTGTACCCACAGGGAGCGGCAAAAGGTTAAATTCTGAGCAGGATCACCGTGTGAGGATGATTGAAGGCTTTTAACAGGACCACAAAGCTCAGGAGTTTGGTTACCTCTCCCCCAGGGGAGCCTGTGATTGGCACCGAGAAGAAAAAAGTCCGGGTCCGGAACGTCCATCAGACTGCCCACACACAGTACTGAGCTGGTGGTCTCTTCCAAGGACAGTATATATGTGTGTATGGAGCGTGTAGGCAGTGGTGGTGGATGATGGTGGTGATATGGGGGCTGGGGGGATGACACACGACTGCTGCCTTGCATATTGGGACATATCACTTTACAGGGCTTTTAAGTTGAGTGTGTTGTTTATACATAGAAATGCCTCAGTGTGGAGAGATTCATCTGTGACCGGGGACCCTACACCAGACCGGCGGCGATCCAACCTGTCATGGTGATGATGGTGAATGTTTGAGGGTGACTCTATATCTGGTGAGATATAGAATCTTAAGAAAATTGCCCTTAATTTATATACCTTTGAAAATGAAGCAAGATCTCCACTGAGGAGTCAGAGTCCTGTGCCATAAGGATCACTAGGGTGAAGTCCAGGGGTGGACTGGCCATAGACCTACAGGGTCTCCTCTTAAGCTAAGTCTATAAAGATCTGATGCCCCCAGTGTTAAATAAGGTCAGGTGCCATCTGCAGATCCCTTCCTGAATTCAACTGTGAGTCCTCAGAGGTCATCATGGTGGTCTGGACTGAATGGAGAAGATAAGGAAAGATAACATCTACATAAGAGGGGCAGCTTCTGGGCAGTATTTTGTGCTGCACTGTGGTATTTCATTCAGCTTGGGCTACATTTTGTCCAACACTGGTATTGGTAGGCCCACGTACTTGTGTTGTACTCCCCTACAACATGGAGACACTTTTAGTTTTCGTTCCAGGGCCACTTTAATCTATCTATCTCATATCTATCCATCTAGTTATCTAGATGTAAATATCCTGACAAGGGGAGAGCAGGATGGTGTTCCCCTTCAACCTATGCCATGCTCCAGTTCCGTGAAGTCCTTTGTTGGTGTCGACAGCTCCACTTTCCACCTTGCAGGCCCCATCCTCAGGAGAGCTCCGTATTGATTTTCTATACACAGCCACATTTCTCCAACATTATATTATTTAATGGACGTCCCCTGGGGGTGAAGCTCATTAATGACCAACGTGGAGTCCTCCCCTCTCCTGTTCTGTACACATTATCTGCTCATCAGATGGACCCTGCAGTGGAGGGAACGAGGTGCAGCGCCTACCCCTAAGGCTCTTGACGTGCAGCTGTCACATATCATTTCATGGGTGTCCAAATAATTACAAATAAAAATATATTTGTCGATTAGCCACAGGCCAGCGGAATAATGGATGGAATGAAGAGGGGGCTCCTGTTTTACCAGGGTCTCCTGCCAGCACTGGTGAATACTGATAGTTAGAACCCAGAGACAAGAGGTAGAAGAGACCTACAACATATCCCTCACTGGGGGTTCCCTGTAGCGCCCTCTATTGTCAGAGCAAGTTTAGTGGAAGATTTATGACTTGGTTGACACAAATGATAAAAGGTTTAAGCTCAGCAGATCCATTATAAGCTTTCAAAGCTGGAATGAGCATTCTCCGCAATGTGCTCTAGTTACATCTCAAGCAATGCTAATGAAATTTAGGATTTCCTGTCGTGTAATGTGGCCTTAATACATACAATCCGCCCAATTTTTTTTCTTGAAAAGAAGAAAACATGACAGGACCATATATCACCTTAAAAGCCCAGATCGGTTCAACAAAACCTTTTGTAGCCAATGAGTGACCACTCACTGGAGACTCCAAATGTCCACTCCCTGGTGACCATCTGGTACATTCCCAACCCTCTCAGAACCAACCTTAGGTGTGCGGACCCGGAGAGAGTTTCCACCGGACATATAATTTGGAGGCATGACGGTCCCAGATGGCCTAGTCACTCAGATGGTGCCACCAATGCCTCATCCGATGGAGATCCAACTGTACAGGATTCAGACTTATTCCTAAGTTTATTGATTTGAGCCCCAATATAACTGCATTATTTGGGCACTATATGGTAAAGGGGTGTCAACAGAAGCTACTGCACAGGGCACTGACCCACCACAGGCCAACCCGTGATATCTTACCCTGTTTTCTTACTAGTCCCACCCAGGAGGAAATGGGATACAGCAAATATTTAGTCCCCCCTATATACCCAAGAGGAAAGCAGACTCCTTTTAGTGTTATAGACACTATTTCCTTGGTGTAGTAAGTTGCAGATGTTACTAGTTCCTTAAAAAACTCTTTCCCTTCCTGTCTACAGATGGTATCTATCACTGGAGATGGTTAGAGACATCACTCTGTGTCAGATGTCTTTAATATCCCCTTTAAAATTGCCAGCGTGAAAACTGCTTATCTTGGCTCAAGCAGTATAATAGATCTGTCATTCTATCATTAACCTTGTGCTTGCTAGTGATAATAAAGTGTTTCAGTTTCATTGAGGGCTTCTAGAACAGTCTGGGGCAAAGTTTGTTGTGGTGTCAACCTAAAAACTGATGTGAAAACAGCTTATCTTGGCCCAGGCAGTACAATAGATCTGTCATTCTATCATTAACGCTCAGCCTGCTATTCAAATAAGATGATCAACTTTCAATATGGACTTTTAGAAGAGTCTGGAGTGTAGCCAATAGATGGCATATGCGAAAACTGCTTATCTTGGTTCAGGCAGTACAAATGACCTGTCATTCTATTCTAGCATTGCCCCTATGACAGCTTGTAATATAAGATGATTCATTTTCAATGTGGGGTGTTAGAAGAGTTAGTGTTGCTTGTAGTGGTGTCAACTAGTGGCAAATGTGAAAACGGTTTATCTTGGCTCAGGCAGTACAATAGAGCTGTCATTCTATCATCAACCCACTGCCTCATAGTGATAATATGGTGTTGCAGTTTCATTGAAGGCTTTTAGAAATGTCTGGAGTGTAGCTTGTAGTGGTGTCAACTAGTGGTAAATGGTGAAAACTGCTTATCTTGGCTCAGGCAGTACAATAGATCTGTCATTTAATTAACCCTCTGTCTGCTAGTGATAACATGATGATTCAGTTTCAATGTGGACTGTCTGAAAAGTCTGAAATGTAGCTGATTGTGGTGTCAACTAGTGGCAAATGTGAAAACGGCCTATCTTGGCTCAGGCAGTACAATAAAGCTGTCATTCGATCATTAGCCTACTGCCTGCTAGTGATAATATGGTGTTGCAGTTTCATTGAAGGCTTTTAGAAGAGTCTGGAGTGTAGCTTGTAGTGGTGTCAACTAGTGGTAAATGGTGAAAACTGCTTATCTTGGCTCAGGCAGTACAATAGATCTCCTTCTATCATTAACCCTCTGATTTGTGTCCCCAGTTCATCCAGTCAGTGACAGCATGTTATACCGTCACCTGTTCTCCCTGTGGTCTATAAATGAATAGATTTCCCTGTTAACAGCTCTGGTACCACGTTTCTTTATTAATTACAAGAAGGACGCAGGCTCTTTGATCTTTCATGAGTCTGAGAAGATAGAGACGGCAAGGTCTTTAACCAATTACATTTGCAGGAGAACAGCATGGCTTCCATTAGTTACTGCTTTACAGAGCAGATAGCGCATCATTAAAGAGTCAGTCACAGATCATAATCTCAGTTAATTTATAGGTTGGGGGTAATGGAGTTTTAAAACCTCTTTAATCTCCCAGACCTTTATTGACTGGAAGGTTGATGATATCAAGCCGAAGCTACAATGCAGGACTAAATAAAAATGACTAATTAATTACGTACATTATCATCACTGTCGTAAGTGCTGATTACATCTGACTGAGGCCGATGTCTGCTAGAGGAGATAAGGAAGTGGCTGGGCTTATAGAAGAACTTTCACCATGGGGTTCCTTATAGGTTTGACCCAAGACCCAAAACAGAAGGAGGCTTATAGCAAAGATCAAAATGGGCATCTGTTATGGTACCAAGGTTATGCCTCATGGGATAGAAAAACCTATTGTTTGTCTATGGTCTTTGGATAATTCTATACTAACCAGTTCCTTTGGCGAAGGAAGTGCTACACAGGTTGTCTACCCAAGTAGAAAAGAGGGTAGAACTGACCATGGCCGGGCTCCCTCTCTCCAAAGGTCCTGGTCTGCCTCTAGTATCTAGTCTGAAAACCTACATCTTGTCCCCACTCTCCTTATTCTAGGTCTTGTAATTGGTTAAAGACTGTTCAGTCTTCTGCTTCTTGACCATCACAATTTTTTTTTGACCACCTCATCCATTATTTTACCTCCATTGACCTATAATTGGCCAAGGCCAGTGCCTACTTTGTCCACATGTCCAACCATTTTGAACAGACCTGTATTTTATGATCCCCTCATCCAGTGCACCCTTTAAGGATCCCAAAATTGTGATTGTCTCACCCATATGAGAAGAGTTGGAAGGGCTTATTGTAAATATTTTTGGTCATGGGAGGTCACGCCGCTTCCCGTTAAGCCCCACCCAACTTTTTCCCAAGAGCGGAGTAAAATTGGAAAGTTTATGTGCAAAATGCTACGTGAAAAGTGGTATACGTCCCTTGATAAATCCTACAGCTCTGTATCATAGAAACCGAGCTCTGACCCCATAAAAGATATATTATGAAATGAATCATTTTTGACCCATTAAAGATACATTTTAGGAGTTTAGTTGAGAATCACGGCCCGAACAGGTTATTCCCAACGATCTGTGTGCATTTTGGCTGTGATTTTGATCATATATCATGGCAATGATGATTTATATGGCACATCACCAGAGGGAGCAGGAAGCAGAGATAGAACATCATATATTTCCTGGATCGGGGGAGGTGGGGGGGGGGGGTCTCATATAATATTCTGGGAGCTCTCTGCATGTATAATGTACTTATTTTGTAATAAAATCTTACATTACTTGAGTCCGCTGTGAATTACGAGGAGGCCAGGGAGCTTAATGTTACACCCGCACTGTGGGAATGTACGGAGTCTGGAGATGTGATCAGAACATGTGTAGGACAAGGTATACGGCGGAATATTCTATTTACACCAGGAAGCTCGGGGACTTGTGAGCGCCATCGAATAAGGACGGCCAAGTTTAATCATTGCTCCTAATCGAATCCCAGCTGCATTAGAGGCTATTAGTGATAATCTGCTCAGTCCTAAAAGGGTTTTATCCCAGGAAGAGCCTACAGCGCTCAACCAAAAGCCTGGCCGTCAACATCAGGCTCTTTTATACAAGTGATATAACAAGAATTATTATTGTATCTTCAGTAGGTTATGAATATTTATCAGGTAATTGTAAGTTAAGCATATTATATGCACTGTATTAAGGCCCAGGCTCATAGCAACCAATTAGAGCATTGCTTTCATTTCGTAAAGTGCCCTGGAAAAATAAAAGCTGAGCTCTGATTGGTTGCTAAGGGCACCAAAGACTGTCAAAACGTCAGGCTGTATTTATTGCCCATATCAACCAATCAGAGCACAGCTTTCATTTACTAAACTGCTCTGTGAAAATGAAAGCTGAGTTCTGATTGGTTGCTATGGGACGTATATAAATTGTGGATTTTCAGCTGCATTACGGGCGGACAATACACAGTATGGAAATTTTACATATGTGCAATGCATAGCCGCAGCAAAATCCACAAATAATCCGTATATAACAAATGTAAATCTTGCTATGGATACCTCATAGATTTTTTCTGTTGCCATTTCCGTCCTGCGTGGACGTACCTTTAGACAGTTTTGATAGATGAGGCCCTCAGTGTTGGAGGGGGTTACCATGGGCCCACCAAAGAAACACATTCTGAGGGGACAACCTCTAAGACTGGAAGGTTCTCTGTGGAATATCCTCCCAAAAATGACTCCAACAGGAATTATGGTTGTCCCCTGTGTCAATCTCATTACTAAGTCACAACCTGGTGGTGCCCAGTAGAAGATCCTCAGGTCCACTCGTGGAGCACTGTGATCATGTAATGAGATTAATGAAGCTCATCCATGGTCCATTTGGTAATGCTGAGGCATGCAAAGTTCTGTGTGACTCCATGTGGCCCTCAAGGTCTGAGGTCAAGTTGGAGAAGATACACCTTAGCGACTATTTCCTAGGTTTGACTACAAGCTGAGGAATCTAATGCTATATTCGCACAGTCAATGGGAGGATGTAAGTTGTAGTCAGATAAGGCGGACCAACACTGAATTCCAGCATTGCTAGTATAAATGTTATCTGATAATTCAGACCATAGGTGGGTTAGTGCCCTGTGCAAAACCTTTCATTGTGTACGATGTGGTGCCCATATAATAGAATCGTACAGTTCCCAAATAACATTGTGGTGTCTTGCTCCAGTAATACAGCTAGACTAGGTGGCACCCCCTACAAGAGTAACAGAAGATACAGGTATATCCTGTGGACTCAGATCGCATATCCCTAAGCCTTGTGATGGTTTTTGGGGCTATTTTATAGGCTGCTATCTTGGCCCAGGCTGTATGACCTCACGCTAATCTGTCAGGTTAATTAGATCAGGTGTCATTGCTACACACATCATAGACGTGCTCTCAGAAGAATATTGCCCTAAGCTTTGGTTTGGCTTTGTGAAATGTCCATCTTCTCCCATTTTGCCTTGACACTGAAGACGGTAATATCATACAAGCCGTGAAACCCTGTGGCAGATTTATGGTTATTTAAAGAATATTGACAATGCAATTAAATGTTCGACGTTTTAATAGAAATTGGTCTGCTAATTGTCACATTTCTGGTCCATGTCTGCTCTAATGGGCGGAGAGGAGCCTGCAAATCAATTCCAGACCCTGGGATCATCTCATAATGATTTTATGAGGGGAAACCTTAGTGGTTTGTAATGGTATTGGCTGATATTATCACCTATGTGTGTCCTACTCCTCATTACTACACAGTGGGGGATTTCTGTAATCTCTCAACACAAGTTGCAACCCACTTTCCATCCTATAAACTTTAGCCTCAACTTAATGAATAATTATAAAGAGGGCAAATGGGGCAACTACACCACCTAGGGCATACTACTTGCCAACAGTCCTAATTTTGTCTGGACAATTCTGCAAACCGGGTGGAGAAATTCTCACCTCAAAAACAGGCATTTTGGGTGTGTTTGTAAGTATCACCTAGGGGCCTCCCCCAACTTTGGTAGAACCCTGATGGGCATGAATCTATGGGTTCCCTTGCTTCTAATAGCCACCCTGTGATTGTACACCTTAAGAATCTGCAGAAATCTCAGCCTACATCACTCCTGGGAGCAGGGAGCACATGGGGTGAGATGATAGAAGTGACATTACCTTGCATGAGTTGATCTGATTTGAACCCAGTCCCTGCTTTTTGCATCACTGGGTAAATTAACATTATCCATCAGGTCTCCAGAGATGGACGACTCGACTTGAGCATAACAAATATTACTTCCCTCTATTGTGCTTAATAAACCCTCCTGAGACCTGGAAACGATTCAAGAGCAAATACTATATAGGCGATGCCAAGGACACGGCAAACAACCGGCATGGGTTTAATGTATGAATATTTGATTGGACATCACTTATAATAAGGTGATCGTATGCTGAAACTCAACTCGAACGGGAGGACGTGGACTTGTTTAATGGCTGCTGTGGAGAATATATGAATAAAGTTTAGAATGGAATTGTTTCTCGTTTCCAAATGGTTTTTTATTTAGAGAAAGCCACAGATTCCACCATAAATGGCCCCAGCCATATATGTGCCTCATTCATCAATATGCCCCCATAAGTGCCCTAACCACTTAAGTGACTGATGCTTTGTTAACTGTCTAAGCCAAAGATGCCTCCATAAGTGCCCAGTCATATGTTTAACCCATTTAAGTGCATCATTCCCAATGTACCCTCTTAATTGCCATAGATGCCCCAGCTTCAGATGCCAGCATAAGCCAAGATGCTCCAAAAGTGCCACTTTTGCCTTGGCGAGTGTCTACAAAGATGCCTCATAAGTCACTTATAAGTACCTGTGTCCCAAGCCACAGATGCCCCCATAAGTGTATCATCAACAGATGTGCCCCAGCTTCAGATGCCGCCATAAGTGCCCTCACCACAGAAGCCTCGATCCCTTGTTAAGATCTTATACATAGATGCCCAATAAATCCCTGCCCCACCCATATATTTAATGCCCCATCCTCCTATTTTCCCCATACGTGCCTAGCCATATGTGCAACCCCTTTCAGTGATCATCCATTGATATGCCCCCATAAGTGCCCTAACCACAGATGCTCCCATAAATGCCCTGATAAGTGTCCTAGGTATATATTCCTCTTAAGGGCCACAGCCACAGATGCCTCATAAGTCCCTTATCAATACAGCACATGCACCCTCAAATTGCCCAAGTGCATCAACAAGAACTCTTGATGCTCACATAAAGGCCCCAGTCTTATCTGCCCAATAAATGCCCATATGATTTTTAAGTGTCAGCCAGAGATACCTATGTAATTAGTCACAAGTCTTTCCCCTTAAGTTCCCCATGTACAAATGTGCACCCTTAAATGTCCCAGTTCCAAGGGTACCTCCTTGAGTGTCCTAATCACCACAAGTGCCTTGTGACAGGTGTTGCACTTTAAGAACCTGCCTGAGATGTGCCCCCTATTAAGCCATAGCTTAGCTTTGGCTGGGGTAGATTGGCATGTGACCTACTAAATTTTCACCATTCGATTGCCCACAGCAGCCAATTTTGGCCCATAGTTCGTGGACGTGTTGGCACATGAGATGCAGACGGACTAAGGAAAATCTCTGCTATCAACATTAGGATGTGCCATCCATTATACCGGAAACATAAACTTTTCTATGTCTGGGGACTTTCCTGCCAAAATATCTGCATTCCGAGAGCGTTTTTTATGTCGTTACACAGAGGGATTTTTTATGCTGTTTATACATTCCGCCCTTGTAAGAATTTTCTTTCCATGGAAATTCTGTATCCCATGAAACAATCCCTATGAGTCATGGTGGCACCTTAGCATGGAGGACATGTATCGAGGTCATAAATCCACAGGGTTCACACCTCCTTGGCATCCAGTTGTGACTGTTTTGACAGATCAAGAAATAATTTAGTGTTTGCCCTGATTACGTGTGTGTCGTACATTCTCCATCTTCATCTGATACAACGGTGGAGGCCATTTATGGAAGGTGATAATAGGAGAAGCCCACTCTGTAGATGAAGAGCGATGACCTCATGTTGTAAGAGGACACCCACTTCATTAAAAGCACGCTCTTTACTAGTGGGTGTTATTGGTGGGATGGAGGGAGAAGAGGGGGACGGAGAAATTTAATACCTGTCTGGGAACGATGTCATCTGTCTACTTTCTCAGTCTTTTCATATACACAAACAGTGAGGTCAAGGAAGGGCATGCTGGGAATTGTGGTACAATGAGTTTTCTGCACAACCTCATTGGACCATATTAATTACATGGTCTTCAGCTAGTATAATTATGCTTTTGGACCTGAAGACAAGTTAATATCATTTTATGCCTTTTTTATATGTATACTGTACTGTATGTTGAAGACGTTTGTGTCCCATTTTGAATTTATGTAACAAGAAGAACACAGAATGTGCGCCTGGTTAATCTGTCCCCTGATCCTTATAATCTAGGCATCTGAAATATCTGATCTCCTAATTTACTGGTGAAATTAGATGAAGTCCTGTCTGCGTCAGAGCTGCAGCACGTATTATATTCACATTCATTTTTCTTTTTAGGGCTTTTGACCATAAGTAGGAACACATTAAAACAGCACTAATATGGTTCTCCTAGATATTTCCTAGTTATCTGTTTTTAAAGAGGTTATCTTATCATGACAACCCCTGTTTAGATTGAAGCCGACATGATGGTCAGGCTATCCCAGGCTGAAAATAGCTTATGTAAGCCCCATCCAGAAGTGAGTGTTTCTCAGAGTGGGGCTTAAATTCCCAGACTTTAGCAACAGAAATGTTGGTAAGTATGGATCCACCAGAGTAAGCTATACTCTTTGCTAGCTCCCCTCCACTCAGGCTAATACAGAGGAGTCATAGGACAACCCATCTAACGTCTAGGGAATGGTAGGCATGGTCCTACATACTTCTTCCTAATAATCTGGCCAAAATGTCAACATTTGACATCATAAATCCAACTGAAATTTGTAATAACTTCCAGGATCTTATAGTGATGCCATCTAGAACCCTGATTTAAATTTTTGAGAAATCAGATACGTGGCTGGTGGAGGAGGAGAATGAAAACAAGCTCCCACATCTCCCCCTTCCTATCTTCTATATTTCAAACTCTAATTAATAGACTGGGTGTAAAAATGTAAGTCAATTTATTTTAAAAAAATAGAATTTTGGAAGGTTTGGGTGGATGAATCTACACAAATAGAATGGGAAGAGTTAATCTGAGAACTGGCTGTCCCTTTTGGCTATTCTCTACACCTGTGCTTCCTCCAGATGTGACTCCAGACTACTGCCTCAGCCGAGCAGGATTATTCCCTTCCTAATCTGGTTATTTATTAATGTCATTGCACAAGAATCCTCTTGGGAACCTTCAAAGGATTTTAGGTTTGAGCCACTGGCCAATGATTTTGCAGCTGTGAACTCTCAAAGGGAAGAACCAAAGTTCAGGTGGTCTTCACTGGAGCTCAAGACTACTGAGGAGTTTGTAAGTGGGTGGCCTAGTTATAAGACACAGTGCTCTGTCTTCATTTCAGAAATAGTTCTTGCACATCAAAGTCCCAGATTTATAGCCCGGATGTATGGGGGACCCAACCTGAGGCCAATGCTCATATGCTGGAAGCCTAGTGAGCTAAGTTGCAGGCCTGACTCCAGGTGGTTGGAAAGGCCATGATAACATAATCCCATGAGCAGTGAGTGGAAAATCAGACTGGTAAGCAGTCTCTAGAGCAGGTATCAGCAACCTGCGGCATTCCAGCTGTAATGGAACTACAACTCCTAGCATGAACACTTGCTTCGCAGTTCTCAGAACTCTCATTGAAGTGAATGGAGCATCTTGTGTGTTGTAGTTTCACAACAGCTGGAGTGCCGGAGGTTGCTGACCCCTGCTCTAGAGGCTGGGAATTTTTTTTATTCAGACCTGGCCAATTTATATTTAGTCTATTGAACTAAGTTTGAGGCCTGTCTCCAGGTGGTCGGAGGGGCCCAGAATAACAGTGTTCCATAAGCAGTTAAAAGTAGTGGAAATTGAAAGATAGTCGCACCTACCTCAGACTGAAAAATCTTACCAGGAACCAGTCTAGAGGGTGAAAAAATTTTATTATCTAGATTTGGCCAATTTACATGTAACCTTCTGCTGGAAACCTAGTGAGCTAAGTTGGAAACCTGGCTCCAGGTGGTTGAAGGGGACCAGGATAACAGTACCTTATGAGCAGTTACAAATAGTGGAAACTAAAAGATAGTTGCACCTACCTCAGACTAGGAAATCCAACTGGGAACTAGTCTCTAGAGGCTGAATTTTTTTATTATCTTGACTTGGCCAATTTACATTTAGCCTGCGGCTGAAAACCTAATGAGCTAAGTTGGAAGCCTGGCTCCAGGTGGTTGGAGGGGCCCAAGATAACAGTACCCTATGAGCAGTTACAAATGGTGGAAACTAAAAGACGGTTGCACCTACCTAGGTGGGCCTAGTCGAATTTTAGACTTGGACAGGACCGGGCAGCTTTTCTGGAATTTCTGTTTGTGTAGCAACATGTATTCCCTATGAAATAATAACTCTGGAAAACGTTGTTTCTTAGACCTTTGCGTTATGCCATTCATCTGTTATTCCTCTTAGAACATAGTTGACCACTGTGCCAATCAGTGCTGATAGTGTCGAGTGTGTAGGAACTATTGAAAAGGGGAAAGGTATCATCCATTTGTCATATACCCAGTGGCCTTTCAATGCTGGAGTCCTGGGTTCAAATTTGACCATGGGTAACATCTGCATCGAGTTTCTACGTCCTCTTTATCTTTGCGTGACTTTCCTCCCACATTCCAAACACATACCAATAAGTTAATTTGGGACTTAAATTTAAGAGTCACAGTGAGTGATGACAATTTTTATACATCAATTGATATCTGAAGCACCATATAAAATAATAAATTAATAAATGCACTCCAAGAGGAATGAGAGAGGAACATTTGAATGCAGAGTCCTAAAAAAAAGCTTCCGATATGTTGATTTATGGGAAATGCATGTATTTGCTAGAACAGACAGGAGAACTAATTTCCGACTGCGTCCACAGGTTGTGTCTGGTAGTGCAGCTCAACTCCAATTGAATTGTATGGAGTGTACTAAAATATCACAGCCAACCTGTGCACAGGTATGACAGCCATGTTTTTACAACCCCACTTTAAGGAAACTAGATATAAGGTCAAGAGATGAAAGTAGTAAAAAAAAAATACAATTTTTCTGAATATTTTTTTTTTTTTTTACCATTTAACCACATTTGTATATGACTACATATTTTATTAGGTCCAGGAAGTCTCTAATAGACCACAATGTGATTTCAGAATATTTTGTGAGGGCATCTTTTGTAACGATCTTCTTGCCTAATGATTCTAATTGTCCATGAGACTGTAGAGGTCACACTAAGAGGCAAAGGATTTTGCCCAGTGAAGCATTACAATATAATGACCCAATCTAAGTATCTTCAGTGACATTGTCAAGTAGACATTGAAGCTTCAAGAAGCTCTTCCTCGGGGAATCCTTACATCTTGATTGACAGTTGTCTCCTCTCCAACAGTGTGATCGAAAACCAGAAGGACTTGTTGAACCTAACTCAGATGGACATGAAGAACTTCAGAGAGCTGAAAAATCTGTGAGTACTCAGCTCTACGCTCTGTGTAGAGACATTAACTCTTCTTGTCATCATGTCTCTTGATGCCATAAGGGGAATGTAAGACAAATGGTTCAGGAAGTGTGAGGAGAAGGGACATGACCTTGAGCCTAGGGTGGAATGAAACAAGCATAATTAGGGCCAGAGTGAAGACAAAGTTCACTCCAACATCCCTGGTTTCCTCACAGAGGATGAGGATGAAGGCCCATATTTCATCATCAGCCACTCTACATTCCTTGCATTCATTTTTTATTTAAGAGCACCTGTCAGAATGTTTAACCCTATGAAAACAGACATGCTACCTGGCAGGATTGATCCTGCTGATTAAAATGATACCTGTCTTGTGAAAATCGGTTAAAGAGTTCCTGAGAAAAAGGCTTACTTACTCTTTGGGTAAATGAGTACTTCAATGCACTGTGGGGCGGGGCTTATCTCTCAGTGCGCCTCATGCTGACCACGCCCCCTCAGTGCACCAAAGCTCACATTTGTATAAAGGATAAAAGTATTTTTCTATGGATTGCTATAAACGATTTTCACAAGATGGGTATCAGCCGAATCAGCGGGATCAGCCCTACTGGGCAGTATGCCTGGTTGAATAGAGTTGAGCCTGCTGATAGTGTTCTTTTAAATTTTTGCAACCGTAAAAATTCCCTTATTTTGTCATAGTGTAATTTTTTTAGTCTACTCACCATAGAGACAGTGAACAGGATTGAGCTGCACGCAATCTAGACAGAAAATCTGAGGTCTTTCCTTTAAGACTGCTCTCTTTTCTTCTCACAGGACCATTTCGAACACCGGCTTAAAGTACATTTCTGAAGACGCTTTTCACATGAATCCACGAATGACTCACATGTAAGTGAATATCATATTTGATATTTTTTGGTACAGGACATCATCTGTGTCTGGGAAGGGATGTAACCTATACTCACAGGCGCTGATCTCACCCCTTGCGCATGCGCAGACTACATTATTCAGAGCCATTGGCTCATTGCACATGTATGGAGTCTACTAGGCTGAAGTTGGTGGGAGTGGTTCGCCCTGAAGAACACTCCTCCTGTGTTGCATGCTGTGAACTAAAGTTTAGAGCTTCATGCTGAAACTACACCCATGCCCCACAGCAGGAAGCAAAGAATGTCTACAACGGAGGCCAGTCGAAAATCAGGAGGGGGGTAGAAACTGAAAACTATAAGACAAACTCCTTCTATTATGCATGTTAGGTAGAAGACACTGTTGGGGAAAGGTTTTTATGGACTCCTAGAATGCCAAGAATGGATACATAATGAATTAAATTCATGATGTGGGAGATCCAAATGCTGCTGCCTGGTTCAGAAAATCTATTTTCAAATAGGAAATTCTGACCTAATAGAAGGGGGTGCTCCCTGCTCATGACCTTCACCTAGCAGCCAGATTGGATAATGAGAAGGCCTCTCATTCTACAGGACCTGGAATAGACTTCCCAAACAGCCCATAGATTTAACGGAAAACCATGTAATTCTTAATTTTTCCTGTGGTGGCACTGCAGGAAAATCTTACACTTGCAATGGGCTCCTCTACTGATTAGGGCTGATCACCGAAGGTTCCTGCTGTTGGAATCCTATGGCTTGCACAGGATTAGGAAAACATGGCTACTTTCTTCCAGGAACAGTGCTGCACCTCTCCATGGGTTATGTCTGCCATTAAAGCTTACTTCCATTGGAAACAAGCAGCCATGTTTTTCAGTTTGTGGACAAATTGTCCTTACCAGACAACCCCTTAACTCGGTTCAAAAATTAAAATTTTTGGAAATGGAAGTTCTGCCTCTGTTCCAGGCGTACACAGACTGTGTAGACTCACATGGAGCTGCATAGACTCCTATGGAAGGGAACTTCTTCCAGTAGGGACAGTTTTTTTTAGCTGGTAAGGGGCCTCTCCATTGTACTGTAGATATGGTGCGTTCATTTGGAGGCTACATAAGTAAAATCATTTTAAGACCCCCGTGTGCCCAGTTTTCCATGCGACTTCCTACATCGATGATCTCCTGTAGAGCTCTCAGAGGATTTTTTGCTTCGTTAGGCTGATTTTGCCTTGTCATTAATAATGTGGCTTATTGAGCACTTGTTTTGTTGTTCTGCAAAGTTATTAAGTGTTCTCCTGGAGCGTTCCTAATTGCAGGAGAGTGTTGCTGGCACGAACTGCACCACTAATGGACTTCTCACCGATGAGGTGATTTGAATAAGCAATTAAATAAAATAAAAGCTCTTTATTTTTTAAAGTTTGATGGGAATATGATTTTCATAGGTAGGCAATACTTCATCCCTTGGCACCATATTTATCCTCCAGTGAATTTACTAGATCCATCCTAGTAAAGGTGGAACTATTGTTCATCATTCTAGGGTTTAAATGAGGTCATAGCCCTAATATTTGGTATGTTCCAAGTAATTACGTTAATAAAGGAATTGTCTCGTTTTGATAACCTATTTTCAGTACGAGCTGCAAAGAGTGTCTACTCACTCTGGAAGACCTTGCATGTCCATGCATTACCTGGACAGTTCATTGATTTCAATGGAGATGGTGGAATCCCCAGGATAGGTTATGTCTAGGGATGAGCGAATCGACTTCGGATGAAACATCTGAAGTCAATTCGCATAAAACTTTGTTTCAATACTGTACGGAGCGAGCGCTCTGTACAGTATTAGAATGTATTGGCTCCGATGAGCCGAAGTTATTACTTTGCGAAGTCTCTGGAGACTTCGCATAATAACTTCAGAAATTGATTTATACTGTAAAAAACATTTACCGAACTTGGGTTCGGTTCCAAGTGGTACCTTGGAACCGAACCCGAGTTCGGTAATTTTTTTTTTTCAGCACAAATTAATTTATGAACTTATTATGCAAAGTCTCTCGAAACTTCGCAAAGTAATAACTTTGGTTCATCGGAGCCAATACATTCTAATTCCTTACAGTATTGAAACAAAGTTTCATGCATATCGACTTTGGATGTTTTGATTCGCTCATCCCTAGCCTTATGTCATATTGGGTGGGTTTAGGGCATGATTACCTATCTTGACTCTTCTGCTAAGCAATTCCACCTGCTATCCCAATGCAACAGCTCCAAAACAATGGACCCTATTCTGCTGGAGTTTTCGGAGTGTTTTATACTAGTGACCTTGCCTCAGCATAGGTCATCAATATCTGATCCATGTGGGACCTCCCATCCCTGCCTATTAAGCATAGCACCATCCATTGGGTAGCGGCTGAGCTTGTTATCGCAGCTCAGCCCCGTTCACTTGAATGGGACTCAGCTAAGCCTAGGCCACATAACCGATGAACATGGCAATGGCCTAGGGTAAGCTGCAAGGAGGACGTGGCACTCATTGGCCTCTTAAAGTAGCTGATTGGTGGGGGTGCTGGGAGTGGGATCCCCACTGATCAGATACCGATGACATATCCTTAGGATAGGTCCTCAGAATAAAACACTTGCATAACCCCTTTAAATGAAGGAACTCTCCTGACTATGGAAGTTCTAATTCTTGTGTATAGGTTACAGTATTAGTGTAGCGTATAACGGGCTTCAAAAGTGACAACCAGCATTCTGAGCCAGAAATGAACTTAGAGCTATTGTTGCTACTCTTCCCGCATTCTTCAGGGCAGCTGGTAAAGTGAAGGAGAGTGAAAAAGAGGACCTCCAAAGAGAAAATATAACATCTATGCTCCAACCTGAGCATTTCTGTTGACTGAAACTCCCCTTGAAGATCAATATAAACTTTACACATGTGGGTTCCCTGATGGAGTACTGGTGCTTAGTACATAGTACATGCAAAAAGAGGACTTTTTGGGCTGTGCTAGAAATTTTATGGCTTGAATAAAGATGTACATACTTGTGTATGGAGGGACAAGGTTTAGTGAAGGCTTCACGCTAGAATTGAGATTCCAATGGAAGACATCAAATAAAACACTGCCTTGAAATCCTTACTCCATTCATTTATGAGCTATCATGTCAACTGCAAATGACAAAAACATAAACAATCACAAACAAAGCCAATATCAACTATCCGAAGGTCCTGTCCCTATAAAAAAAAGTGGGAGATGACGGTTCCTGAAGTTCTACAAAGGGCCATCATCTGCGGATGATTACAATCCATGTTTAGATCTTGTAGTTGTTATTTTTTATTTGTGTTTTTGCCTTCTTCTTGTGCATCCATCGTCTTGCTTTGTTTGGGTTTTCAGTTCCCGTTTGTGATGTTTTTGGCTACAGGCCACTAAACAAGAGGACCTGGGTCAAAGCAGCTCTGTTTTGAAGTGTACATCATGTCCCGAGGATACTAAAGTCTTATCTTCCTACTAATACTACACACAGTGCATTATTTATTCATATTTGCTTCAGTAATTCCAATTCATAATGCCAGTTTTCATTTAACGGCATTTCTTAAAGGGGTTGTCTACTTTAGATGAAGGTTATAACTCTCTAAATTACTAAGTCTAAAAGCAACCTCTGCCTATATGCCCCTTTAGGGAAAATGGACATCATAGAGGGTGGCCCCCCTCTTGTTCTGGTGGACCCGAGTTATCACCGCAATACATGGATGACCATTCATCTAAATGGCCACCAGGCAACACTACAGTTCCCTGCAGTGAATGCTAGTCTGGTTGTGTCTTCTGCTGGCAACATTGGCTGTTTTCTGGAGGTTTCTGGAGTGGGATCAACTGATTGCCCCATTATTACGGGTCTTGTATCTGATGAGACAATTCTTTCAGTAGGAGGATCAAGTCAAGTTGGAGTTATAAGAGCTATGGTTGTTATGAGCCAAAATAAAAGTATTGGGAAGGCTATAACAAGGAGGTGGGTACCAGAGGATTGTCAGTTACATAGTCAAGCAGAACCAGGTATATGATACCATAACATGTAGCACAGGAGAGTAGTCACCAAGAATAACCAAGGATTTGGCACTTGTTTTCATGCAGATCTGAATATGTGGTACTGTTGGGAGTGAGACAGAAAAAGAGACAAACAATGCGAATCAAAATTAGGCTCTGACCAGACTTTCAGTCCCTTCCCAGAAGCAGAACTTCTGTTCCATGCATGAAAACAGGACAGGGTTTTTAGATCATGCATAGGCCATGCCTTCACTAAAATAACTATAGGGTAGTATAATAAAATATTGTAGTAAAGTAGTATAATAAAATATTATGAGAACATAAACGCCATCTCCACCAGCTACGTTCTGTGTGATCTCTTTCTCCACCTCGTCTGAAACAAAGAGCTTCTGTGAAGCAGATCTTCTGCCAAGCAAAATGTTATTGTAGGTATCGAATTCATGGTAGGAGGGGAATCTCAATATTTTACTATCATCAATCAACGGGAGCTCCCATCCCGAAGAGCACAAATGCAAAGGTTCTTATTATCAAAGGACAACTCTTTTTGTGTGATTTTATATTTTTTTTTTGCTTTTTGTATTTTTATATAATTTATGTATAACAGTAAAAAATGAATAAATACTGTTCTTTTTTATATATATTTTATATGTGGAAATACACTGTACATTTATATACAAAATCTACATTTTATACTTTTATCCTGCATATTTTAGTCAACACGTAAGATAGTATTCATTGAAATAAAGGATACTTCAAAAATTTGAAGCGCAAACTTGTTTAGATGCAGTTTTTGCAATTTTTTATATGTCAAAAACCCACACGTAACTGTACTGTTTGAAAATGGCTTTATTTTACTTCATCCCAAGAATTCAAATGTGTATTTTGCTTGAAAAATTACTATAAAAAAGGACATAATCATAACACAACATAAAATCAGGTCTCATATTATTAAACACATAAAAAATTAATAAAACATATATATTATTGACAATGCCAACCATAAAAAAGAAAATCTCAACATAAAATAAAAATAATTAATATATTTAAATTTAACTTATTTTTATTTGTAGCCACGTATCTATGAGAAAAATCTGTCTCTTAAAAATTATTATCTAATTACAGCTCATAAAGTAGCCAAGGACTGTAATATATTTTAAATTGACATACATACAAATATCATGCTTTATTATAATTTAATTCATTTCCATCCAGGCAAATGCAAATTTGCTTTTAGTTTCATGTAAAATATTCTTGAAAAACAAACTAAACAAAAATTAATTTATAGTAATTTTTTTGCAGGTTATGCTAAAAGAGATTCATAGATAAAAAATACCTAGGGAGAAAGGAAACTAAAAAAAGACTAATAAGCAAAGATTTTAAATAAGCACTCAAAAAAGCCTCAAAAAATATAAAAATTTAATCACAAAATAGTTAAAAATAAGAAATATTTCTTGTAAAAATTAATTATAATTGCACTAAATGCAGAAATAATAATGAGGTAAAATATGTATTAATAATAAGTTATTATATTAATTAATACATAATATGGTAATGATAAAATAATAATAATTGCAAATGATTAACACAAAATCTGAATAATAAATATATCATTATAAATTCGTACTAATAAAATAACAATTATAATTTAAAAGTAACTATTAATTAGTAATGTAAAAAAAAATAATAGTAATTATTGCAAAAATAGGAATAATAAACTGGCACTAATAATAAAATAATGATTAATAAAACAATAATGATAATATAATACAATAATGTAATTAAAAAAAATATATTACATAATTGCTGTCATATTCTTGGCGCTGTTTTTCCAGGTGTTACGCCTCATCTTAGGCCTGAGAGCAATAAGTGACGGTGAAAAGTGACTGCAGTCAGATGTCTTGTTTGCTGAAATCAATGCTTACAGCAGAATACAATCTCTCAGCAGCTGGGTACAGCGGGGACTCAGTGTGGGGACTGACAGCGAGCGCTCATATTTACTCCCCTGTGGACAATCATTGACCTGACAAGAGCTGAAATGTATCTGCCCTCGCTACCCAAGGCTGCATGGAAATCTTGCCAAATGGAGGCACGTGCAGGCTTATTTACAGCCATTTACATCAGTCGTTACTTAGCTGAAAGCAGGCGAAAAAGACGTAAAAGCTACAAATTTCACTTAGTAATGTGGTGTTCCTCGGTTATAACTACTGCAAAGGGACAAATAAATTGTCAACTGGGTGTTACCATTTGGGAGTGTGTTCCCTAATAGTCTGATACTGTCCGAACAGTTCGGAAGGACACATCATTTGACAAGGGGAAACACCTATTTTTCAATTTAGTCCTAAATTTTTAGGGTGGGAATAACAGACGAATGGCACATTGCGGAGCCAAATGAAATGATGATCCAGAATTGTTGCAGTGGGGAATACAAGGATTTACTAAAAGTGCTAAGAGGACTCTTGTATAGACTATTTTGTTCCTGTGGGAGGAGGGTTTATACACTGGAAACTCTTCCATCTATCAAGAGGACATAGTCTAGCTTTGGAGCCAACACAAGCAGCCATGTGTCTTAATGAACCCAACTCCTCACCCTTTCACCTTCCTCTTCCTTCGGATGTTGACAACTGTAGTCTTCGGTCTTGTCACACCAGAACACATATGTTTGGAGTCTTGTCTAAGCTGTTTTTTCTTCTTCTTTCAACAGCAACCTATCTTCTAACTCCTTGGTCTCGCTGTCTTGGAGGACATTTCATGGTCTACCTCTACAGGAGTTGTAGGTCAAACTTCTTTATTACCATGAAAATTAGTCCTATGTGTGTGCATAACTGTCTCTAAAGACATAAGCAATTATTTGTGAAAAATACAGGATAGCTCTCCTCTAGAAGAAATAATGCTGTACCTCTAGTGCCATCTATAGGTGACTACCCTGCAAGTCAATTAACCCCTTAAAGTGTCATGAAACATGACTTGGGTGATCAGCCAAACCACAGACACTCATCTGTAGACAGCATGGTTTCAGAATTTTTGCTCCCCATTAGTACAGAGAGTTTTGTATACTATTGTTAGGTAGGTTGCCTACTGTCTGCAGCTCCACAAGGAGAACTTGTACCTATTAGGAGTCAGACATGAAGAAGTCTTATGTTTGAACCATTATAAGAACCAAGAAAGGGAATTCAACCATAATTTATTGCCTTCTTTAACCTCATTGTTCCTCTGCTAGAGTCCTGACTGAGAACCCATTCCAGTGCTCCTGTGAAGTGCGGTGGATTCAGTTTCGTAGAGAAGAAGGTTGGGCTGATCTTGGAAACCAATCCTTAAGCTGCTGGAAATATGGGGTGGAGATTTTTATAGAAGACGACAACATCTCGAACTGTGGTAAGCATCTCAGGTGTCCACAAATGAAATGGTGTGTTTATTGACAACTGATAGGCAGATGAAACCTATGATTGCTTAGTTTTATTTTAGTTTTCTTCTTGTAGATCGTCCAGATGTCTTCATTGCAGAGCAAAATCTGACAGTTCTTTATGGGGACAACCTAACCCTTCAGTGTAATGTAGCTGGTCAGCCTACACCAACGGCTACCTGGATTTTACCAGATCTGAACGCTCAATATGAAATTGAGGTATGAAAAAAATGAGTCTGGCTAGAGTAATGATGACACTCTGAAGGTTCCAATCACTGACAGAGTAAATTGATAAAAAAAATCTGAAATGTTTCCCGATAGCCACAGCAGTTGTCCTGTTGATAGTTCATTATCATTAACTAAGAATGTCCAAATGGGGACAACACAAAAAGTCATACTTGGAATGGTTTCCCATGGGATCTAAGTGTACTATAAATGTCAATAGACTTGTGAACATTATGTTGTAGTTTCTCCATCATTACAACACTCTTTTGCAATGTTATCTATGTCTTTCATCCGCAGCAGTCTGATGGTCCTGATATCGAGATCTTCTTGCACATTTTTAATATCTCTTCCGGATTCAACAAGCGCGATGTCAGCTGCTGGGCTGAGAACATGGCTGGTCCCACCAAAAAGTCAGTTCAGATAGATGTCCACTGTAAGTTCACATTCAAGCTTTGATCTGTATGTATTTAGAACCTTACACAGAAGTGGCTGTAGAGATGAAATAGTATTGGGTACTTGTCTGTATGAGTATTGTACAGTGGCAGCCATGAGCCTCCCCTTTCCTGCTTGCCCTGCTAGGCAACCCAGACACGCCTCCTGTTGCCTTTTTCCTAGCAGGTCCGGCCGCTGGGTCTGCTCTGCCACTTCACACAGGCTATGGCCTGCTCACCATCAGGGCCACGATTTACCTTAAGGTGAACTGATAAATAGATCATACACAAAAGAGGAGAACATATCAAAGCAAATTGGTATTGAATGTCGATAAATGAGGTCATCTGTAAGACAATAGATGTTTTGGCTGAAGATCAAAAGTGTATCTTTTGGCCTTCTCATAGATTGGCCTACCCAAGATTTCTCCAAACTGGGTGGCCAGAACTGAAGTCGGTTGAACCAGCCATAATGTACAAATCAGAGCTATGGATGATCTAGGCTTATTTCATCATTATCTGTCAGGAGATATTTGAATTGATTAGTGTCCAAGAATTAGGTATTGGTCTGAAGGTTGATGACTATAATATGTGATCTCTAGAAGACAATCTGTACTTGTTTTGTACTTGGTTCCCTATAAGCTCCCATAAACATTAGAGAAAAGTCGGAAAAGCCTGCTGATCTTGGTGGGACCAGATAACTTTCTTATGTGTATGAAGGCCTCCCATCTCATATGATCTCAGGGAAAGAAAGAATTGATGTGGAATTTTATCATGCCTAATCCTTTGTTCCCTGGGAGATAAGCTTCCACTGGAGCTTTTCTGGCAGTGAGTCACTCTCCTCTCCCCACTAAAAAGACATGTATGCATGGTTGAGCCGAGGGGAGTTGAGGAGTATAGCTGTCAGCCGAGTGAGCACTTGGCCAGCAGCTACTGAAAATGTATGGGCACCTTAAGCCACTAGACAACGTACGTCTGGGGAACGACACGATGGAAGAAAGTATCTATTCCTGGCAGACACCTCTCCAACTGATTTATGGGAAGAAAATCTTACTCACTGGAAAAACCTTCTAATTAATTCAGAGAACCAATACCCACACAAAACCTAATGGAATTGTAGTAGGAAATATTCCAAACAAGTGATTTAACTCTAACGCAACTCTCTAATTGACCCTTTCAGGATTGGACATCTCTTGCCCAAGACTCTCATCCATTTAGAGCTACACATGATTTTAGTAGATCTACTGCTGCAAAAGTATTTAGCTGCTACAGTTATGGAGAAGGACAATTTCCAACCCTCTGTTACAACGTGTGGATGCCAACATTATATAGTTAAAAAATTACCTCCTGGGGCATTTTTGATGCTCAGCCCAAAAAGCCAAACATCAATTTCACATGGTAGCCCATGGTCTAGGACATCTCTATTTCAGTTACTTGTTTGTGTTCTCCAGTTTGTATTTTGGAGATTCACTAGGTGGCTTTTTTGAGTTTGTTATAATATTATTATTTATTATTAAAGCGTCATTTATTCCATAGCGCTGTACATATGAAAAGGGATATACATACATAATACAGACAATTGCACAAAGCATGAACAAGACGAGTTAGAAACTTGTATAGAAGGAGAGAGGGCCCTGCCTGTGAGGGCTTACAATGTACATGGTATGGGAGAAGGACACAGTAGGAGAGGGTAAAGTTGGTCATGGCGGTATAGAGGCTGTATAGGGTATACTGGTTGTAGGCTTGTCTGAAGAGGTGGGTTTTTAGGTTTATTTGAAGGATTCCACTGTAGGTGAGAGTCTAAAATGTTGGGGTGGTGAGTTCCAGAGTGTGGGGGATGCACGGGAGAAATCTTGGATGCAATTGTGGGAAGAGGTGATAAGAGAAGAGAAGGAGCTCTTGTGAGGATCGGAGATTGTGTGTGGGGATGTATCGGGAAAGTAGCTCCGAGATGTAGGGAGGGGACAGGTTGTGGACAGCCTTGTATGTATTTGTTAGTATTTTGAACTGAATTCGCTGGGCAATGGGGAGCCAGTGAAGGGATTGGCAGAGGGTAGAGGCAGAGGAGTAACAGGGTGAGAGGTGGATTAGTCGGGAAGCAGAATTGGGGATAGATTGGAGTGGTGAGAGAGTGCTAGATGGAAGGCCACAGAGGAGAATGTTGCAGTAGTCTAGGCGGGAGTGGATGACGGCATGTACAAGCATTTTCGCAGACTCAAAGTTGAGGAAAGCAAGGATGCGGGAGATGTTTTTGAGTTGGAGGTGGCAGGTGGTGGAAAGAGCTTGGATGTGTGGTCGGAAGGGGAGGGCAGAATCCAAGGTCACTCCAAGGCAGCGGACATGGTTGGCCGAGGAGAGTGTGCAGCCATTGATCGTGATAGATAGGTCTTTGGGGGGGGGGGGGGGTTGAGAAAGATGGGGGAAAGATGATGGATTCTGTTTTATCCATGTTCAGTTTTAGAAAGCGAGAGGAGAAGGAGGATATGGAAGATGGGCATTGTGGGATTCTGGATAGTAAGGTGTTGATGTCTGGACCAGAGAGGTAGATTTGTGTGTCGTCAGCATAAAAGTGATACTGAAAGCCATGGGACTCTAAATGTCCGGTCTGTAAGGTATGATGTGATCCAGGAGAGGGCCAGGTCAGTGATGCCAAGAGATGAGAAAGTTTGTAACAGAAGAGAGCTGTTGACAGTGTCAAAGGAAGAGGACAGGTCAAGGAAAAGGAGGACAGAGTAATGTTTTATGGTTTTGGCTATTAGTAGGTCATTGGTGACTTTGGTGAGGGCAGTCTCAGTTGAGTGGTGGGGTCGGAAGCCAGACTATAGCCGGTCAAAGTGGGAGCAGGAGGAGAGATGAGAGGACAGTTCAGAATGGACGTGTTGCTCAACTAGCTTTGAGGCATATGGAAGAAGTGATATGGGGTGATAACTGGTCAAAGAAGATGGGTCAAGTGAAGGCTTTTTGAGGATGGGTGTAATGGTTTAAAACCAGAGGAGAAGACACCAGAGGTTAGTGATAGGTGAGGTATGGCTGGGATAAAAACTGTGGTGAGGTTAGGGATGTGGTGGGATGGGATTGGGTCAAGTGCACAGGTGGTGAGATGTGATCTGGAGAGTAAAGTGGAGAGGTTTTCTTCTTTAATGGTGGAGAAACGGGTTTTGGAAGAAGAGGTAGTTGAGTAGAGGGTCTGTGGGGACTGTGTACTGAAGCTTTCTCTGATGCTGACTATCTTTTGTTTGAAGTATGTGGCAAAGTCCTCAGCTGAGATGAGAGGAGAGGGTGGGGGCGCTGGGGGATGGAGAAGGGAGTTAAAAGTGTTAAAAAGTTGTTTAGGGCTGTGGGACAGGGAAGATATGAGATGAGAAGTTTTGCATCAGCGAGTGAGGATTTAAAAATGAAGAGGGATTGCTTGTATTTGGTGAAGTGATCCTTAGAATGGGATTTCTTCCATCGCCGCTCAGCGATGTCTGAGTTTTTTGGTCAGGTTGGTGTGCCAGGGTTGCCTGTTGATTTTTCAGGTTTTATTGTGTGTGAGGGGGGCAACAATGTCCAGAGCTGTACTTATTGTGGTGTTATAAATGATGGTGGCAATATGTGGGTCTTGGAGGGAACAAATGGTAGAGAGTGGCAGAAAGAGTCAGAAAGCAAGCGAAAGTCGAGATGTTTAAGGTTCCTGCGGGGGTGTACTAGTGTGTGGACCGGGGGAGCAGAAGAAGAGACCAGTAAAGAGAAGGTGAGTAGGTTGTGGTCAGATAGGGGGAGAGGCAAATTAGAAAGGTTAGATAGGGAGCAGAGGCGGGTAAAGACCAGATTTAGAGTGTGACCATCTCTGTGGGTGGGAGCGGAAGACCACTGTGAAAGGCCAAAGGAGGAAGACAGTGATAGGAGTTTAGAGGCGGCTGAGTGGCAGACGTTTATATATATATATATATATATATTGCTTCCCTTGACCATTCTCTTTCTTTACCAGTTTCTGCAGTAATTATTGACTTGGGCGAGGTGATTCATCAACATCACTCCTGCATCCCTTATACAATAGATGGGAACCCTGCCCCGGAGGTCAGCTGGCAGTTAAATGGAGAGACCCTATTCATGAACACCTACATATACACAAGGCTGCTTGAGTACAGAGAAAACGGGACTCTAATCCATGGCTGCTTGTACTTTAATAACCCAACGCATGTCAATAATGGTAATTACACGCTACTGGTGAGGAACTGGCTCGGGGAGGACAGCAAGAGTGTCTACAGTATCTTTATGGATAATCCATTTAAATTTGACCCGGAAGAGCCCATTCCAGGTGAGCAGTGAGAGGGGATAGTAATTAAAGGGTTCTTGACCTGTGTCAGTTAGTTAGACTGTAAAAGTGTGAATGGTGGAGGTTCTTGTTCCTTAGCTGAAGAGCTGACCACTCAAGGATGGTCACACACCATAAGAGTGGTACAGTAGATGTTGATTGTGTTTGAGGAGTACCTTGAATTGTACATTTTTATAATATGTAACACTACTTTACTATCCACTTTGAGTTTAGTTTTTAGTTTTTTGTAATTTTATGCCTTTTTTCTTTTGCAGTGTCGCTGTCTCCATCTGGTAAGTCATTCTGCTAGATGTCCAATTGGTTGACTATACTTGGATATTCAAGGATTCAGCTAGGGGGATTACCAGGGCATGTAGTCTGGGTGTTGGGTCCCAAGAGAGGTGCAATTAGCTGATTGTGTGTAGTGTGCTGTGTCCTCTTTACCTCTACTTAGTAGCCATGGTACAGGATATTGCAGCTTCATCTCGTTCACTTAAATGGGACAAAGCAGCAATATTCTGCACCACCACTACTATGTAGACAGACCAATGATAAGAATGAAGAGCCCACTTCAAACTCCTGATCGGCCGAGACTGACCGAGAGTCGGTCCCCCATGATCCAATATTGATACTCTACCTTGAGGATAGGCCCTCAACATTCTGAACCTGGAAAACCCCTATAATAGGAGAGGTATCATCTAACTTGTGTCCACAGCCATACCGTAGGAGATCAGGTCACTAGTGCTGCATAAAAGAAGATCACCCTTGGTAGACAACTCTAAGGGTTGTCCACTGCTCTCTACTTCCTGGTCCCCGATGGAAATGCCTGTCCAGCCTATCGCTTAGTTCAGCCTATCACTGACTGAGGCGGGTCTCTGCTGTGGCCAGTGATTGGTTGAACATGGTTTCCCAGCCATTTCTTGCATGTCTGGGACTAGAAAGTAGAGAGCAGAGAGGATCAGTGAGGTGAGTAATGCTATTTCTTAGTTTTTACACATTCTGGTCTTTTATTTAACAAAAAAGTAGTCCCCTGGACAACCCCATTAAGCATCAACATTAAGAGCCCTTTAAGGCCAAGGACAGGATAGGCCCCTGCCTTATACTCAGGTCAGTATTGAACAGATACTGCCATGTCCGATTTCAGCTAATATGATAAGACGTCTTTTGCGCACTTTATGCAGTTAAACAGATTAGCTCTTTCCCTTACCTTGGTAAATGCAATAACATAATCTAACTGATAAATCAGTCCTGCCTAGAGGCTAGCTGGACTACGACAAGATGGAGCCTGAAGCTACAGGGATGACGTGTGGGGTGCTGCAGTGTCTGGCCCTAGACCTGACTGATTACTAAAGTCTGTAGCAGAACAAGCAGAGGGAGAAGAGTAACACACGACTGCAGGATCAGACTACATAGTGTTTATTTGTAGTCTGAAACCATGGAGACACACAGACCAAAGAAATTGCTAAACTTTTCAATGAGAAAATGTACAATATTGCTTCCTTTTTCATTCTAGAATCTACATAAACTGTGGATTCACTTGGTAAATACACTATTCTGCTTAGGTTGTACTGATTCAGATTCAGCAGAATAGTGAGTGCAGCTCTGAAGTATAATACAGGATGTCATTCAGGATCAGTACAGGATAAGTAATGTATGTACACAGTGACTGCACCAGCAGAATAGTGAGTGCAGCTCTGGAGTATGAAATAGGATGTGTCACGGCCACGGTTATGGCCGTGACTCCTTGGGAGCCGCATACAGTTGCCCGCGGTTTGTTGTTTCAACCGCAGCTTGGACAACAGCTATGTGTGCGGTTCCCTTGGAGTTGTGTGCGTGTGTGTATGCACGTTTGGTATGTCTGGTGTGCACTTTGTGTTGTCTGGTGTGCACTTTGACATCTTCCTTTCACTGTGGCTGCTCGTGGCAACGTTTGGTATGTTGTACATGTGGTGGCAGTGTCCTGGCCTTCGGGCTGTCTCCAAGGACGGCTGCCACCCATGTCGTTGCCTGCGGCAACAGCCACAGTGTGATCTTAGTTTGGTCACTTCCCCTTTATGTGTGTTTCCCTTCTGTGGTGCTGGAAGGGTTAACTCCCTTCCCAGTGTGTGTGTGATGTCACTGGGTGTGTCCGACTGTGGGGTGTGGCTTCTTGGCCTATATAGCCTTGGTGTTTGGCATGGCTCAGTAGGTTGCTTCAGTCATGCTTGGCTGGAGCAGCCTCCTGTGCATATTACCTGCCAGTGAGAGCCACCCCTGTGGTCATAAAGATATTGTATGTTTATGTTTATGCCTTCTTGTGTGCAGTTGTATGTGATGTTCTGTTGGGACCTTCCTATGTATTTGGTGCAGTTTACGGTTCTGGATTCCTGTTTGCTCAGGGATCCAGTCAGCAAGGCTGTGGCAGGTTGGTGGAACTTTTAGTTCGCCTGCCATACCCGTAAAGCTGTTTGTGTTCCCCTTGTCCCAGCAGCTTGGCCATGGAGACTCCTGCTCCTCCGTACTTTGGAGGAGTAGGTCGTCTTACCCAGCTCCTAGCTCAGGGATCTGCGGAGGGTAAGTCAGGGCTCCGAGGTTCCTGCGCATGGGTCCTCCTACCTTAAAGGTTGGCCCATGCTGGTAGGAGTTAGGGTCAGGTTAGGGATGCCTGAGGAGGTGACCTGCTCCCTATCCTGTTCTCCTGGCCGAGTAGCCACAACATCATCTGGCATCGCACGGCTGAGGATTTTCCCCCATCCTCAGCCGTGACAGTATGACCACAAAGGCTTCTCACCTGGCCTCCCTCGAAAGAGGGTAAAGCATGTACCGCCGTCTGCGGATGGGGTGCATGCGCGCTCTTCGGAGGGAGAGCGTTATGGGGGTTTCGCCGCTGACGGCGCGGTGAGTGACTTTTCCCCGCCACTTCCTCACCGTGTTCGTTTGGCGTCCCCCTGATTTTATTGCACGTGGTGTTTATTTGGTGTGCGGTTTTGCACACCTTCGGAAGAGGGTGCAGCATGCAGTGCCATCCCCTTGTGGTCTGCATGCGCGTTCTCCGGAGGGAGAGCATCCCGGGGGGATCACTGTTAACGGCACGGTTGGTGGCTTATTCCCCGCCACCGTACCTTCCGTGTCCGTGTTGGTGATCCCTCGTCCCTCTCCATGTCCCATCTCTGGTCGTTTGCTGGCAGCACTCCGTAAGTGGTCCGGCTGCGTGCTGGTTAGGAGTGTCTGCTGGCAGCGACTGGAGTGGGGACGTGAGTGGAGAGTCCCCTCGTCCATCTCTCAGTGGTTTTCTCCCCTGTGTCGCTGGTGCGGGCTGCAGGCCTTGTCGGACTGGCTGTGTTGTGTGCTGGGAGAGGATGCAGCTGACAGCGGCTTTTTGGGAACCGTGTCTGAGAGTGGACGTCCCCTTCTCCCATCCCCTTGTGTTGAGTCCCTCACGTGTTTTTTTTTTGGTGGGGGGGGGGCTTTGAGAGGTGGGAGTGTCACGGCCACGGTTATGGCCGTGACTCCTTGGGAGCCGCATACAGTTGCCCGCGGTTTGTTGTTTCAACCGCAGCTTGAGGCATGATGTTGTTTGCCTCAAGTGCGGTTGCCGCGGACAACAGCTATGTGTGCGGTTCCCTTGGAGTTGTGTGCGTGTGTGTATGCACGTTTGGTATGTCTGGTGTGCACTTTGTGTTTGGTGTGCACTTTGACATCTTCCTTTCACTGTGGCTGCCCGTGGCAACGTTTGGTATGTTGTACATGTGGTGGCAGTGTCCTGGCCTTCGGGCTGTCTCCAAGGACGGCTGCCACCCATGTCGTTGCCTGCGGCAACAGCCACAGTGTGATCTTAGTTTGGTCACTTCCCCTTTATGTGTGTTTCCCTTCTGTGGTTCTGGAAGGGTTAACTCCCTTCCCAGTGTGTGTGTGATGTCACTGGGTGTGTCCGACTGTGGGGTGTGGCTTCTTGGCCTATATAGCCTTGGTGTTTGGCATGGCTCAGTAGGTTGCTTCAGTCATGCTTGGCTGGAGCAGCCACCTGTGGTCATAAATATATTGTATGTTTATATTTATGCCTTCTTGTGTGTGCAGTTGTATGTAATGTTCTGTTGGGACCTTCCTATGTATTTGGTGCAGTTTACGGTTCTGGATTCCTGTTTGCTCAGGGATCCAGTCAGCAAGGCTGTGGCAGGTTGGTGGAACTTTTAGTTCGCCTGCCATACCCGTAAAGCTGTTTGTGTTCCCCTTGTCCCAGCAGCTTGGCCATGGAGACTCCTGCTCCTCCGTACTTTGGAGGAGTAGGTCGTCTTACCCAGCTCCTAGCTCAGGGATCTGCGGAGGGTAAGTCAGGGCTCCGAGGTTCCTGCGCATGGGTCCTCCTACCTTAAAAGTTGGCCCATGCTGGTAGGAGTTAGGGTCAGGTTAGGGATGCTTGAGGAGGTGACCTGCTCCCTATCCTGTTCTCCTGGCCGAGTAGCCACAACATCATCTGGCATCGCACGGCTGTCATCGCACGGATGTCATTCAGGATCAATGCAAGCTATCTAATATTTATAATGAAAAATTTATTAATTTTACTTCCAATTAATTGAATTTTACTAACAGAGTTATAACAATTTCGGTACAACAGGCGGAGGCAATAGCACGTACGTGAACCCAGTGGAGACGGTGGACGACAACACATTTGGGGTGAGTTTGTAGATGTTGCTGCACATACACACAAACCTTGAGTTACCGGCACCTAGAACCACGAGACTCTAACACCGCAGTGTAATTACGCGGCCAGAGGTAATTTAAGACGTAATTGATGCTCCTTTGACAGTGCGTTAATTTGCTGGTAATTTATAAAAATAAAAAAATGAGGCAAAAACCACTAAGTAATAAATACGGCTGATTCTAGCTGCATAGTAAATTTTATAAAACATCCTAAGAGCCGAAGTGTGGTGGGGAAGAGAGGTCAAACCCTGGTCCCTGGAAACACTCATTTATTACATGAGTGCAGACAGTTTATCCGGAGCGACGGCGCTGCTCTTTTAGTTTACCCTACTTGCTGACAGGTTTCAGGTTGGCAGGTGTGACTTGAAGCATAGTGTACATGCCCACCTCTGGACAACATTTTACCATCTAAATAAAAAATACTAAATATATTACAGCACTTATACTGTACTGAGTTATACTTCAGAGCAGAACTCGTAATTCTACAGACAAAGGAGCTGAAGTCTCCCAAAACTGTCTAGTGCCTCATCTGACTGATATTCTGGGCACTGTACAGTAGGTTCATGTGGCCAAAGTGCCCTGCCCCCCTGTATTATAGGAGCTCCAGAGGTGAAGCTCCTGGGTCCAATGCATGATTTGACTCAGTGCCCCACCTACCACGTGACATTTTTAATACTAGTATCTTATTATGTGGCAGAAGGGTCTTTGGGCCCCCTGTGACGCCAAGGACTGAATTTGACTGCAGTTACCCTATAGCTACTTCCTTGTTAGGGGTTTATCTGACTTCAAACTTGTTGTGGTAATGAAGTAATGTACCGTCAGGTCCATAAATCTTGGGACATGGACACAAGTCTAACTTTTTTGGCTCCATACACCACCACAATGGATTTGAAATGCAATGAACAAGATGTGCTTTACCTGCAGACTGTCAGCTTTACTTTGAGGGTATTTATATCCAAATCAGGTGAACGGTGCAGGAATTACAGCAGTTTGCATATGTGCCTCCCACTTGTTACGGGACCAAAAGTAATGGGACAGAATAATAATCATAAATCAAACTTTCACTTTGTAATACTTGGTTGCAAATCCTTCGCAGTCAATTACAGCCTGAAGTCTGGAACGCATAGACATCACCAGACGCTGGGTTTCATTCCTGGTGATGCTCGGCCAGGCCTCTACTGCAACTGTCTTCAGGTCCTGCTTGTTCTTGGGGCATTTTCCCTTCAGTTTTGTCTTCAGCAAGTGAAATGCAGCTCAATCGGATTCAGGTCCGGGGATTGACTTGGCCATTGCAGAACATTCCACTTCTTTCCCTTAAAAAACTCTTTGGTTGCTTTTGCAGTATGCTTTGGGTCATTGTCCATCTGCACTGTGAAGCACCGTCCAATGAGTTCTGAAGCATTTGGCTGAATATGAGAAGATAATATTGCCCGAAACACTTCAGAATTCATCCTGCTGCTTTTGTCAGCAGTCACATCATCAATAAATACAAGAGAACCAGTTCCATTGGCAGCCATACATGCCCACGCCATGACACTGCCACCACCATGCTTCACTGATGAGGTGGTATGCTTAGGATCATGAGCAGTTCCTTTCCTTCTCCGTACTTTTCTCTTCCCATCACTCTGATCTTGGTCTCATCTGTCCATAGGATGTTGTTCCAGAACTGTGAAGGCTTTTTTAGATGTCGTTTGGCAAACTCTAATCTGGCCTTCCTGTTTTTGAGGCTCACCAACGGTTTACATTTTGTGGTGAACCCTCTGTATTCACTCTGGTGAAGTCTTCTCTTGATTGTTGACTTTGACACACATACACCTACCTCCTGGAGAGTGTTGTTGATCTGGTCAACTGTTGTGAAGGGTGTTTTCTTCACCAGGGAAAGAATTCTTCGGTCATCCACCACAGTTGTTCTCCGTGGTCTTCCTAGTCTTTTGGTGTTGCTGAGCTCACCGGTGCGTTCCTTCTTTTAAAGAATGTTCCAAACAGTTGTTTTGGCCACACCTAATGTTTTTGATATCTCTCTGATGGGTTTGTTGTGTTTTTTCAGCCTAATGATGGCTTGCTTCACTGATAGTGACAGCTCTTTGGATCTCATCTTGAGAGTTGACAGCAACAGAGTCCAAATGCAAATATCACACTTGAAATGAACGCTGGACCTTTTATCTGCTCATTGTAGTTGTGATAATGAGGGAATAACACACACCTGGCCATGGAACAGGTGAGAAGCCAATTCTCCCATTACTTTTGGTTCCTTAACTGGGAGGCACATATGCAAACTGCTGTAATTCCTGCACCGTTTACCTGATTTGGATGTAAATACCTCAAATTAAAGCTGACAGTCTGCAGGTAAAGCACATCTTGTTTGTTTCATTCAAATCCATTGTGGTGGTGTATAGAGCCAAAAATGTTAGAATTGTCCCAGCTCTGGAGTATAATACAGGATGTAACTCAGGATCAGTACAGGATAAGTAATGTATGTACACAGTGACTGCACCAGCAGAATAGTGAGTGCAGCTCTGGAGTATAATACAGGATGTAACTCAGGATCAGTACAGGATAAGTAATGTATGTACACAGTGACTGCACCAGCAGAATAGTGAGTGCAGCTCTGGAGTATAATACAGGATGTGAAGCCAAGAGGTTTGATGTGCTCTGTGTTTTCATCCTTAGATCTCTGTGGCTGTAGGCTTGGCTGTCTTTGCCTGCCTGTTCCTTCTCATCATGCTGATTGTACTTAATAAGTGTGGAAGACATTCGAAGTTTGGAATCAACCGTAAGTTCCCCTCAACTTGATGGACATGTTGTATTTGGGCCATGATAAAATATACGTGAAACTCTATGGCTTTGCAGTAAGGAATAATCTACCCCACAGCAGGGGGATGAGGAAGAGTGTGAGACTTAGTTTTCTCCATGTTTCGAGGGTTCAATAAAATGTGAGTCGATGGTTAAATAGATGGATCCCATTAGCCCTCAGTGAGAACCTAAACACAACAAGATTTATAGCCCCTTAAAACCACCATAATGGAGCTGTGCAGAATAAACCGCTCCCATAATGCAGTGGGGCAGTTAAAGGGGTTGTACCACTAATATAAATGTATTACACCACTACTAAGTACCGCTGTTTATCAAAATTGCCATTTTTAAAAGTTCAAAGCCCCCCATTGTACCGTACCATTGCTTATAGACTTATACTGTAGGATATAGGAGGCCTCATTGGTAGGAAGCGGTGTGTGGTCACATGTCACATGATCTGCTGGTATTAGGACAAATCTCGCTGCCCTGATTGGACAGCAGACACATGACAAACCAGGAAGTGGGATCCAAGCATGGGGGATAAGAGAAAACGGCAAATGAGGTAAATTAAAAAAAAAAGATAAAAAGGAGAAGTAGGAGCTAGAGTAATTGGTGAAATACGCTTTAGAGTAAAAAGTAGTTTATGGAACAAACCCTTTTAAGGGAGTCTATCACCGGGAAGTTCCCTGTTATACCAGGCACAATGCCTTGTAGGGCTAGCTGAGCTGAATGTGATGGTACCTTTTACTTAGCCATCCGTACTTTTAATGCATATGCAAATGAGCAGTTAAGTGCACGGAGGGTGGGCCCAAGTGAGTCTGTGCACCTTTGCTCCTCCTGCTTCCTCTGCTGGCCCTTCCCTCTCGTGAGTCATAGAGTCAGGTTCCTGCAGAGGAGCAAGGGCGCACAGAGTGGCTTTGGTCTACCCTTGGTGCACTTAGCAACAGATTGTTAAGTTAAAGGTATCATGACGTTCAGCTAACCCTACACGGCATTGTTTCTTGCTTACCAGTGAATTTTTCTAGTGGCAGGCTCTCTTAAAAGGAGATGTTTCCATTTCAACATTTATGGCATATCCACAGGATGCCTGATGTGTGTGGATCAACACTTGTTCGGTGAACGGGGGCCCCAACTCGCCAACCACATTCATAGTTGCTGAAAGTCCTGAATTGGCCAGAGTTTTCAGAGACAATCCTGGCAAATTTGCCTTTTCCTGTCCCTCAAAATTGGTAGGTCTTGTATAACCTTACCCAGAAGTGGGTGTTATTGACATGTTTGGAAATTGTCAATGGGGCGGGGCTTAAAACATCTGAATTTTCCAACCAAAATATTGGTAAGTATGATTCAACTATTTCCAGTACTCTTATTGAAGTCTATGGAGAGGGACAGCCCATGTGCATCCTGCTCTCCAGTTGAGAATGAGGAGAACGGACAATGTTTGGGACAATGGTTGTGCAGGATTATACTATTGATGGCCTATCCTCAGGATAGGTCATCAATATCTGATCGGAGGGGTCTGACATCCTTCCGACACCAGAGGTACTGCAGAACAGCTAATTGACAGGGGATGCAGGGTGTGGGAACCTTGCCGATCAGACAGTAAAGGCCTTTCCTGGAGGACATTCCATTTAAAATGATCATCATCTAAACTTGACCCTACCCTGCTAATGTGACTAGGACCTGAAATAATCAATGAGTA
Organism: Bufo gargarizans; assembly: GCF_014858855.1. Classification (NCBI taxonomy): domain Eukaryota; kingdom Metazoa; phylum Chordata; class Amphibia; order Anura; family Bufonidae; genus Bufo; species Bufo gargarizans. Next base: position 96,909,702 of record NC_058090.1, on the reverse strand, counting down.
GATTAACGCAATACTGGACACTCTTCCATATGCCCCTACTTATGCTGCCGCCATGGCCCTTCAAGGGTTACCGGCAGTCGGGAATCGGCGTTCTTGAGATTGTTTTTGTACAATATGCATAACTGCATTTTCTCAACTTTAACTAAGGCAAGAAAAGAGTGTTTGGAAGAGCGCACTTCATTAGAGCTTGTTCCCCCACGCCAGGCTGTAAGAGGCAGCTAATTCACTTTTGAAATTGATTCAAGGCTTAAATGGGTTTGATGCGTCTGTTTCCCAAGGGCCCGAAGACTGAGAAGAGCTGAGAGACTGTGAGTGTGAGATGGAAAAGTGGCCTCAGCACTATAGTCTTTGGCTGCCGAGCAGTATGTGTAACCCTTTATGTTGCAGTAAAATATTCTTAGATGGGGGTCCAATCAACAGCTCCCCGATAGTCAACAGAACACATTACTTCAGTACTTGTAATATGAAGGTGCACTTTCAGAATCTTTAGTTGGGTAATTCAAACATATTTACAGGTTCTCACATGATGGTTGCTTCACTTAACATGAGAGCATATCCTATGTGACAGTTAAAATCACAACAAGGCACAGTGACCATATTGGATCTCCTGTAGAGGCACAACCCTTCCAACACTCTACAGTCTGTATTTGTACCTTTAATAGTCCCAAGTGGAACCTTCCTGATTAAGGGTGATGCCCAGGCCTCTGTGCCTCAAGAGCCTTAGCTTGGGGCTTTCTCTATACTTACAGGTTGTCACCCTTATTCGGAGCACTTATTTTACTGTGGCTCCAGTGCCTGATACAATGACCAAGGAGTTGGATCCTCTTTGATCTGGTGGCATTACCCTAGTGTGTCTTCTTCCTAAGGGACCTGACACTTTGGCAGGGAGCGAGACTCCCCTACTCACACTCCACATCAACTGGCCAGTCGTCCCTGCAGCTGTTGCGTCTGCTGGTCATCTCTTTTGTGTCAGACCTGTCGGGAGGTAGACTCAATCTTCTCCCAAACATGATCTTCAGCACCTTTCTTGTCACAACTGACCAGCCGTTGACCTCTGCTCCATGTTCCTAACCAGATACTTAGTTTAGTTCTGGTTGACTTGAGGTCTTACAGTCCTGCACACCTCCTACAGAAGAATGTGTGCTGTGGTCTTTGGTACTGGCCCAGTTTCAAAGGAAACATAATTGCAGGAGGCAAGCCACCTCTCCTTCTGCCTCTACCACTCTCAGGGGTAACATTCACAGGAGGGACACTCCCTCTAATCAACTGTAGAGATAAAGTGTCACAGTGACCCTCTCTCCAGTTTTACATACTTTGCTATCGACCAAGTAAACCTTTTGACACCAATCAAATGCCTGTCACAAAACATAGAATTTGCTTTATGATCTTAACCACTAGTCATGTCCTGCTCCTATTTATGTGTTTTCTGCCATAAAACTCCAGTATTTCAACTCTAGATTTTGACCTTTATTTCAGAAAATATGGAATCCTAAATAACAATGAATTAAGTTGCCGTACTCCCATAATGATCCCTTTTCCATGGCCCAGGTCTCCTTGGTCCAAACTTTCCTGCTCCCTGGGAGTAGAGGCCAGACTGTACATGAACTTTTTACTGCCTAGGATACACCTTCTGGCTAACAAAGGAATATGACTCTTTCCTACACAATATTAATGGTTCTCCCTTCTAACCATACTTAGGACATCTTGGAATTTGGGGCCATGCGGTAAAGCATCATGGACCTTGAATTCCATAAATATGGAGAAGATTAATCGTTCTTGTATATGTGTATATCAGGCGGAGATGGTAGATCTCAGGAGGCATCTCTTAACTAGCCGGGAGGATTAGATATAGGCAGCTTATAGCTTTATATACATTAATAGATCTCCAGAGACCTTACAACTACAGCTTCCAGGGATACTAGAGACTCCATCTATTGTTAGTGCAATGATTCAGGATAGGATGAGCCCATCACTGCTGGGAACTGGAGAGCTGTGATGTCATTCATTCCTTTTTTAAATAACCGATATTAAGAGACTAGTGATGTCATTGCTTTAAAACAATAGTCTTCAACTGTTGCAAAACTCCTAGTGTGCTTTAACAAGCTGTTAATGTACCCGCATGGGATACGTTCTTAGTTGCTGGAGAGTCACAGGTTGGATACCACTGCTGTGAAATATAATATAGCATATTGTCACGGATGAGGTAAAGGAGTAAACACCACACCGACAACCAGGGGGGAAGGGAAAAGCCACTAGGCCTCAACGCTAGGGAAGGGAAATGGTCACCACCTAAAGAACCGTACTCCTGGCCCTGACTCCTAACCACATGGGCACCCCTTGAAGGTAGAAATACCCATACACAGGAACCTGGAAGCCCTGGAGACCCTGAGGATCCCTTAAGATATTGGCAGGGCTGAGACAACCCGTTCCTTCCCAGATGAAGGAGCAAGCATCTCCCTGAGGCCTAGTAACAACAACCAAGGGGAAAATACAAAATACAAACAAGCAAGACACCTTGCTTCTGTTGTAGAAGGTTGAGGAGAAACTCAAGGAGAACCACACTCCAGCTCTTTCCAAAACCGCATAGTCAGAAGGTTGGGGTCAGACTATAAAGGGTAGAAGTGATGACCACTGAGCAACAGCTGAGACAAAGGAAGTGGTCATTAACCCTATCAACACTGAATCAAGAGAATTCATGGAGGCTGTTAGATTCCTCCACGCTCAGCCAGTCTCCTTGATTTCCTGACATCAGTCATCTGAGGGACTGTGACACATATATAGAGGGTAGTGATGTCATTGTTATAAACTACAACATACTGTATATGGAGAGCAGTGATGCCATTACTATAAACTATAACATACACTAGGGATATTTGGCTTTCGGGTGAAATTTATGGAAAACGTAAAAAGTTCCCGCTTCAGTGATGATATATATCATAAAAGTCGGGCATTTAAATACAAGCAGCAATGGTGATTTCCTCATCTCGAACAATTTATTGAGACAAAAGCCAACCCCAGTGCTGGGTATACCCCCACAAAATGTCAATGTCTCCATAACCTGTCCTGTGGCCTTGAGCATCAATTACAGCTTGACAACGACATCTCATGCTATTCACAAGTCGGCTTATTGTCTGCTGAGGCATGGCATCCCACTCTTCTTGAAGGGCGGCCCTCAGGTCATTGAGGTTCTGTGGTACAGAGTTACGAGCCTCTACACTGCGACTCAGCTGATTCCATAGGTTTTCAGTGGGATTCAGGTCTGAAGAAAGTGCAGGACACTCCATTTGAGGTCCTCCAGTCTCCAGCATCCGTTCCCTAATGATGCAACCTCAATGAACTGGCGCATTGTTCTCCATGAAGATGAGATTAGGCCTGTGGTGTTAATGTAGAGGCACAATGACTGGATTAATGATGTTTTTCAGGTAGTATGGGTTTGTCACTGTACCATTCACAAAGTGCAGGGCAGTTCTGTATTGACTAGACACATCTGCCTACACTGTAACACCACCACCACCATGACCACCAAAGGCTCATCTGGTGACAACAGTGGCTGATGCATTTGCACTCTCCTTGACGTCTCTAATATTGTTGGCGGCCATCATTTCTGCTCAGCGTGAATAGACTTTCGTCAGTGAACCTCACTGAGGCCTACTGGTCCCTTGTCCAGCGTAGATGCTCCCTGGCCCATGCAGGATGATGACGCCTGTGGTCGTCTAGCACGTCAGGTCGTCTAGCACGCAGACCACACTGATGTGAATGGTTTTGATTGGTCTGATGTGACACTTGGGTGCCTCTCACCTACCTTAAATGTGCCTGGAGTTGTGTGGCATTCATCATCCGGTTCCGCAGGGCATTGTTCACAATTAAGCGGTCATCATTGTGGGATGTGGCCAAAGGATGTCGACTTCTCTGCCTTTCTGTGACTCTTCCAGTCCCTCTCTGTTGCACTCTCTCTTCTGGTGACACTCTAAGCTCAGTGGCCACTTCTGTCTGAGAACATCCTGCTTGAAGTCTCGCAATGGCGAGGTACTGTTGATCAATTGTTAGGTGTCGTCTTGATGTAAAAATGCAAACAGCAGGATGAGGAGGACTGTTTAAATACCAATTCTAATTGAAGCAGAAAATTTATTGGGTGGTTCATGGATCAAACACCTGTTGTCAATTTTGCTGTTAAGCCCCTTGTTACAGAACAACAAGTTGTGCAAAAAGTACTGAAACACTGATCAGTTGGACATGTGCATTCAAAGGTTTAGAGAAGGTCACATTCAGTTCACCTGTAGAAGTTTAGAGGGCATTTTAGGTTCATTCTGAAATTTCACCCACAAGCCAAATATCCCTAACTTTTTGTGAGTAGTGTATATGGAGAGTAGTGACATCATTGTTATAAAATACAACATATATGGAGAGTAGTGATGTCATTGTATAAACTGCAACATACAGTGAGGAACAGAAGTATTTGAACACCCTGTGATTTTGCAAGTTCTCCCACTTAGAAATCATGGAGGGGAAATCACATTGTATGATTTTTAAAGAATGTATTTGTCTTGCTCTGCTGAATATAAGTATTTGAACACCTGAGAAAATCAGTGTTAATATTTGGTCCAGAAGCCGTTGTTTGCAGTTACAGAGGTCACACGTTTCCTGTAGTTGTTGACCAGGTTTGCACACACTGCAGCAGGGATTTTGTCCCACTCCTCCACACTGATCTCCTCTAGATCTGTCAGGTTTCGGGGCTGTCGCTGAGCAACACAGAGTTTCAGCTCCCTCCAAAGATGTTCTCTTGGATTTAGGTCTGGAGACTGGCTAGGCCACTCCAGAACCTTAATATGCTTCTTACAGAGCCACTCCTTGGTTATCCTGGCTGTGTGCTTCGGGTCGTTGTGATGTTGGAAGACCCAGCCACGACCCATCTTCAATGCTCTGACTGAAGGAAGGAGGTTGTTGCTCAAAATCTCACAATAAATGGCCGCATTCATCCTCTCCTTAATACAGTGCAGTTGTCCTGTGCCCTTTGCAGAAAAGCACCCCCAAAGAATGATGTTACCCCCCCCCCCCATGCTTCACAGTAGGGATGGTGTTCTTGGGATGCAACTCATCCTTCTTTTTCCTCCAAACACGACGAGGGAAGTTTAGATTAAAAGGTTCTACTTTGGTCTCATCTGACCACATGACTTTCTCCCATGCCTCCTCTGGATCATCCAGATGGTCATTGGCAAACTTCAGACACGCCTGGACATGTGATGACTTGAGCAGGGGAACCTTCCGTGCAATGCATGATCTGAAACCATGACGGCGTAGTGTTCTACCGACAGTGACTTTGAGGGGTTTAAAATAAAGATTTAAAATAAGGGGTTTGAGGGGTTTAAAATAAAGATTTAAAATAAAAACTGTGCTAAATAAACCATTTTTTTGTCACCTTACATCACAAAAAGTGTAATAGCAAGCGATCAAAAAGTCACACGCGCCCCAAAATAGTGCCAATAAAACCGTCATCTCACCCTGCAAAAATCATACCCTACCCAAGGTAATCGCCCAAAAACTGAAAAAATTATGGCTCTTAGACTATGGAAACACTAAAACATGATTTTTTTTGCTTCAAAAATGAAATCATTGTGTAAAATGACCTGCTCTATAAAAATACCACATGATCTAACCTGTCAGATGAATGTTGTAAATAACAAAAAGTAAAAACGGTGCCAAAACAGCTATTTCTTGTCATCTTGCCTCACAAAAAGTGTAATATAGAGCAACCAAAAATCATATGTACCCTAAACTAGTACCAAAAAAACTTCCACCCTATCCCATAGTTTCTAAAATGGGGTAACTTTTGGGGAGTTTCTACTCTAGGGGTGCATCAGGGGGGCTTCAAATGGGACTGGTGTCAAAAAAACCAGTCCAGCAAAATCTGCCATCCAAAAACCGTATGGCATTCCTTTCCTTCTGCGCCCTGCCGTTTGCCCGTACAGCGGTTTACGACCACATATGGGGTGTTTCTGTAAACTACAGAATCAGGGCCATAAATATGGAGTTTTGTTTGGCTGTTAACCCTTGCTTTGTTACTGGAAAAAATGGATTAAAATGGAAAATTTGCCAAAAATTTAAATTCTGAAATTTCATCTCCATTTGCCAATAACTCTTATGGAACACGTAAAGGGTTAACGTCGTTTGTAAAATCAGTTTTGAATACCTTGAGGGGTGTAGTTTCTTAGATGGGGTCACTTTTATGGAGTTTCTACTCTAGGGGTGCATCAGGGGGCTTCAAATGGGAGATGGTGTAAAAATAAACAGTCCAGCAAAACCTGCCTTCCAAAAACCATATGGCGCTCCTTTCCTTCTGCGCCCTGCCGTGTGCCCGTACAGCGGTTTACGACCACATATGGGGTGTTTCTGTAAACTACAGAATCTGGGCAATAAATTTTGAGTTTGGTTTGGCTGTTAACCCTTGCTTTGTAACTGAAAAAAAATTATTAAAATGGAAAATCTGCCAAAAATGTGACATTTTGAAATTGTATCTCAATTTTCCATTAATTCTTGTGGAACACCTTAAGGGTTAACAACGTTTGTAAAATCAGTTTTGAATACCTTGAGGGGTGTAGTTTCTAGAATGGGGTCATTTTTGGGTGGTTTCTATTATGTAAGCCTCGCAAAGTGACTTCAGACCTGAACTGGTCCCTAAAAATTGGGTTTTTGAAAATTTCAGAAAAATTTCAAGATTTGCTTCTAAATTTCTAAGCCTTGTAACATCCCCAAAAAATAAAATATCATTCCCCAAATGATCCAAACATGAAGTAGACATATGGGGAATGTAAAGTAATAACTATTTTGGGAGGTATTACTATGTATTATAGAAGTAGAGATATTGAAACTTGGAAATTTGCTATTTTTTTACAAATGTTTGCTAAATTTGGTATTTTTTTTTATAAATAAAAATGAATTTATTTGACTTCATTTTACCAGTGTCATGAAGTACAACATGTGACGAAAAAACAATAATCTCAGAATGACCTGGATAAGTCAAAGCGTTTTAAAGTTATCACCACTTAAAGTGACACCAGTCAGATTTGCAAAAAATGGCCGGGTCCTGAAGGTGTAATATGGCCGAGTCCTTAAGGAGTTAAAATCATACAATGTGATTTCCTTTTTTATTTTTTATTTATTCTGTCTCTCAGAGTGGGAATGCAATGTGAATTTCAGACCCCGCCATGATTTCCAGTGGGAGAACTTGCAAAATTGCAGGGTGTTCAAATACTTCTGTTTCTCACTGTATATGGAGAGTAGTGATTTCATTGTATAAACTACACAATATATAGAGAATAGTGATGTCATAGCTCTAAAATACAATATATATGGAGAGTAGTGATGTCATTGTTTAAACTACAACATATATAGAGAGCAGTGATGTCATTACTATAAAATACTATATATATGGGGAGCAGTGATGTCTTTGCTATAAACTACAATATATATAGAGAGCAGTGATGTCATTGCTATAAAATACAACATATATGGAGAGTAGTGATGTCATTGCTATAAAATACAACATATATGGAGAGCAGTGATGTCATTACTATAAAATACAATATATATGGAGAGCAGTGATGTCATTACTATAAAATACAATATATATGGAGAGCAGTGATGTCATTACTATAAAATACAACATATATGGAGAGCAGTGATGTCATTGCTATAAAATACAACATATATGGAGAGCAGTGATGTCATTACTATAAAATACAATATATATAGAGAGCAGTGATGTCATTGCTATAAAATACAACATATATGGAGAGCAGTGATGTCAGCAATGTAACATACCTCAAGCTGACCTCTGACTGCCCCCTCACAGTGCTATCATGGTGTGATGGGGGGGGGACCCCAATCTATTGTTCCCAGTTATCAGCCTTGTCACGGATGGTAGTATTCTCATTGACCACTATGTTATCTCCCTAAGGATGAATGACGTTAGTGGCTGCACCTTGACAATGGCCATTATTCAGGGATAGTCTCCTTTGGAGAATCCATTCAGATATTTATAATGTGTGGTGGACTCTAGCGACTAATATATGACATTATGGTTTCTCTTCCTTCCTTCCTAAACATATATTGATTTGATATCCGCTCAGATTACAAAGCTTCAGTGGAACAATCCTGTGGCCACCAACATTACACAGCCAGTCATGTCCATTAGGCAACTGATGCCTATAGGGGCTTATATCTGTAGGGGTGCCCCCCCCCCCCGAAAAATTGTCTAGACTGCAGACCACTGTAACAGACCCTCAGCTGTGAAAAGTACTGGTTCTATGGGTTTTCCGGCTTTACATTTAAACAAAAAGGTAGCCATGTATTGACAGTAAATGGCGTGGGTGTCCTTTGAATTATTCATTGATAAAGGGGTATTATCTTGGATAATGGGGGTATATCGCTAGAATATGCCCCCAATGTCTGATAGGTGCAGGTCCAGCACCTGTCCTTAGAACGGAGCCCACAAAGTGAAGGAGAATGGGTGTCCCATTGAAATGAATGGTAAGTGCACCGCACAAGCACGGCCATTGCTCCATCCACTATGGGGCTGACGGAAATGGCCGAGCCAGTGCTTGGCTATTTTCGGCACTCCTATATAAATGAGTGGATGTGTGGGCTCCGTTCTAAGGATCGGTGCGGGTTCCACCTCCTAGGGATATGCCCCCAGTACACAGCTGTATGTATTTTGCGGTCTGCAGAAATCGGATTTGCAAAATATGGCTGACGTCCGTGACATCCATGCTGCCTTTTTGTGGACCCATTGACTTCAGCGGATCTGTAATCCGCATTTCATACGACATGTCCTATGTTTTTGCGGAACGGATACGGAAAGCATCTTCTAGTGTTTTCATTACTTCTTCCCTTTTTTAGGGGCAGCAGTCTTGGCGCAGGAGGATGACTTGGCCATGTCTTTGAACTTCATGAATTTTGGCAGCAGTCCATTCACCTCTGCTGAAGGAAAGCTGGACGGAAGCAAGCACAATTTCATTGAGAACCCACAATACTTCTGTGATGCCTGTAAGAGTAACCATCCTGTGCAAATATCTACAGAAAACTAGGATTCATTTACCTGGGGTTCAATGACACACTGACACTGGGGGTACAGGATAATGACACTGGGGGTACGGGATAATGACACTGACACTGGGGGTACGGGATAATGACACTGACACTGGGGGTACAGGATAATGACACTGACACTTGGGGTACAGGATAATGACACTGACACTCGGGGTACAGGATAACGACGCTGACACTTGGGGTGCAGGATAACGACGCTGACACTTGGGGTACAGGATAATGACACTTGGGGTACAGGATAATGAAACTGACACTCGGGGTACTGGATAATGACACTGACACTCGGGGTACAGGATAATGACACTGACACTTGGGGTACAGGATAATGACGCTGACACTTGGGGTACAGGATAATGACACTGACACTCGGGGTACAGGATAATGACACTGACACTTGGGGTACAGGATAATGACACTGACACTTGGGGTACAGGATAATGACACACTGACACTTGGGGTACAGGATAATGACACTGACACTCGGGGTACAGGATAATGACACTGACACTCGGGGTACGGGATAATGACACTGACACTCGGGGTACGGGATAATGACACTGACACTGGGTGTACGGGATAATGACACTGACACTCGGGGTACAGGATAATGACACTGACACTTGGGGTGCAGGATAACGACGCTGACACTTGGGGTACAGGATAATGACACTTGGGGTACAGGATAATGAAACTGACACTCGGGGTACTGGATAATGACACTGACACTCGGGGTACAGGATAATGACACTGACACTTGGGGTACAGGATAATGACGCTGACACTTGGGGTACAGGATAATGACACTGACACTCGGGGTACAGGATAATGACACTGACACTTGGGGTACAGGATAATGACACTGACACTTGGGGTACAGGATAATGACACACTGACACTTGGGGTACAGGATAATGACACTGACACTCGGGGTACAGGATAATGACACTGACACTCGGGGTACAGGATAATGACACTGACACTCGGGGTACAGGATAATGACACTGACACTCGGGGTACAGGATAATGACACTGACACTCGAGGTGCAGGATAATGACACTGACACTCGGGGTACAGGATAATGACACTGACACTTGGGGTACAAGATAATGACACACTGACACTTGGGGTACAGGATAATGACACTGACACTCGGGGTACAGGACAATGACACTGACACTTGGGGTACAGGATAATGACACTGACACTTGGGGTACAGGATAATGACACTGACACTTGGGGTACAGGATAATGACACTGACACTTGGGGTACAGGATAATGACACTCGGGGTACAGGATAATGACGCTGACACTTGGGGTACAGGATAATGACAGTGACACTTGGGGTACAGGATAATGACACTGACACTCGGGGTGCAGGATAATGACACTGACACTCGGGGTGCAGGATAATGACACTGACACTCGGGGTACAGGATAATGACACTGACACTTGGGGTACAGGATAATGACACTGACACTTGGGGTACAGGATAATGACACTGACACTTGGGGTACAGGATAATGACACTGACACTCGGGGTGCAGGATAATGACGCTGACACTCGGGGTGCAGGATAACGACGCTGACACTCGGGGTACAGGATAATGACGCTGACACTTGGGGTACAGGATAATGACACTGACACTTGGGGTGCAGGATAATGACACTGACACTCGGGGTACAGGATAATGACACCGACACTCGGGGTACAGGATAATGACGCTGACACTTGGGGTACAGGATAATGACGCTGACACTCGGGGTACAGGATAATGATGCTGACACTCGGGGTACAGGATAATGACGCTGACACTTGGGGTACAGGATAATGACGCTGACACTCGGGGTACAGGATAATGACACTGACACTCGGGGTACAGGATAATGACACTGACACTTGGGGTACAGGATAATGACACTGACACTTGGGGTACAGGATAATGACACTGTCTCTAATTCCAGGTGTTCAACACATCAAGAGAAGAGACATTTTGCCCAAGTGGGAGTTGGGAGAAGGGGCCTTTGGGAAGGTGTATTTGGCCGAGTGCTACAATCTGACCCCAGATGAAGAAAAGACTCTGGTAGCTGTAAAGGTAATGAGGATGTATATATAATATATAATATAATATAATATAATATATATATATATATATATATATATTGACCTGGACCACATTAAAGGAGTTGACCTGTTGAATAAGTCATTGTGGTTTTGCAGGTCCCTACATGGAGCCTACATCTAAGCTATGGGAGCATAATAGAGAATATAAAAAAAATGCCACCACAATAGTCAACCTCTTCTTTAAAAATGCCCACAAATATCAATTCCTTCCCTTCTCACCCTTCGCTACATTTTCTTGAATCTAGCTGTTACTTAAAAAATGATGTTCCTTACCATTTGTGAATAAATTCTCCTTTTGACTAAATCCAGGCTCTTAAAGAAGCTACCGAGATGGCCCGCCAGGACTTCCAGCGCGAGGCTGAGCTTCTCACAGTCCTTCAGCATGAGCACATTGTAAAGTTTTATGGTGTCTGCACTGACGGGGAGCCGCTCATCATGGTGTTTGAGTACATGAAGCATGGAGATCTCAACCGCTTCCTCAGGTTAGATACCTTCAACGTCTTGACTCAGGGATGAAAAATTATATATTAGAGTTTCTCGGCTTGGACAGGTTTTTTTTTCCAATGCTCTGTCCGGCTACTCTCTCAGTGAATAAGGGGTACGGCTCATTCAGGACCCTTCTTCTCTTAGCCAGAGATTACAGCTTCTACATAGAGAACCAGGCTCATCTATGTAGATCACAGAGGAAAACAAATGGACTTCTGTGCAGAAACATTGAAGACTTTCCAAACGATTATCTCTGGTATAGCTAGTAGGGTCACCCCACAGATTTGACCCCCTGGCCCCTTTTTGAGAATATTTTTAAGATTTTTTTTTCAGGGCGAAGATGGTTTAGGAGCTAGAGGAGAAGGGTGCCATATATGTGGAGGAGCAGCCTACATAAGGTCGTAATGGTTGGAATAAAAGTTTGAGGAGGTTTGGATGCGTTTAAGTACGGACATATGGTTATCTTTCTTGGGTTGTATTTGGACATCCATCGGGAATAATGGTCTTTCTGAACAGCAGGAAGATGAGACCGGTGGGGGACAAGTCAAAACGTTGTTTGAATGGGGGAATGGTCTGTTGATTTGGATCTCATTGATTCTGAAGGAACTTTATAGACAACCATAGGCATTAGAGTAATGGCTGAATTCATCAATTTTGGTAAGACCAACCATTCAGAAGCTGCCCCAACTTTCCACCGATTGTAGATTAAGGGAGGGGGGAGATCAGGCTGTTGGACTTTAGAGTATGCTGGAGATTTATTTCCAGTGTTCTGCTTCTGCTGAAATTTCATATTTAGTTTCTGACATGAAAGAGAAGGGAGAACCCATCATCGGGAGGACCACCATAAACAGAAGAGGAGGAGAGCTTCTCCTTTGTGGGTGAAACAACTTGAAGAGAAGAACACAAATAATTCACCAAGGTGCTGCCAAGGACTAACTCCAATGAACTTGCAGGGCTGGATGAAACACTAAAGAGGAAGAGGAGAACTGGAGGAATGCAACAGCCCAACAAAGGTCTTTTACTAAAAGTAGTCAGGTTTCCACTGATTTGCAAGAGACTTTATTAGAAGTTGTCCAGTTAACGTGTTTCAGGGCCGGACCGACCTCTTAATCAGGCAGTCACAACTTATGTGATGTGTATGTGATTGCCTGAAAAAAAGGGCCAATGGTGACCCGAAACGCATTGACTGGACAACTTCTAATAAAGTCTCTTGCAAAACAGTGGAGACCTGACTACTTACCTTGGTTGCTCTGTGATCCTCCAGTTCTCTTCTTTCTCCTTAAATTTAGTTTCTGGAAAGAATTAGCTCCAAAATATCCAGGAATTTTCAATACATTTTTCCATACAATTATTATAGTTGAAGGCCCCACCCAATGATAATTGCTGAGGCTCGCTCCCCATTTCCATTGTCATCTTTACAGTTCTCCTTCAGCCGATACTCCCCCCCCCCCCCCCACCAGCGAGCTACCATTATAACCGTGGAGCTGCCTCTCTCCGGCTGCCATCTCTCCAGCTAATGCACTCCTCTTTGCAATATTGATTAGATTATCTGTCTGAGAGGCTTAAATAGAAGGAGATTGCCCATCAGTTGAAATAAACAGAGACTTTTTGATTGGTCCCGTAGGTATTAGACATAGACATGGGCTGCCAGTGGCGTTGTACAGTGTCCGGGTACTGATGGGGAGATCGCAGAGACACCGTGTTTTATGGTTATTGTTACACTGGGACTGAGAAATGCATCTTGTCAGGGGCCGGCTGCTCTCTAATCACATCTCTCCGTCACATGAAATATTTCTAAGATGGGCAGGAACTTGGTTTCCCCTCTTAATACACTGTACCTGGAGGATCTACAGAGGTCACTAGGCCAAGCATCTGTGTGTTGTATGATAATTCCACCAAATTGTTTTGCAAAAAAAGTTTTTTTTTTTCAAGATCTCTGTTTGCTGTTAGTGACAAGTGACATTGGTGCCAGTGACTTACACGAATGGCCTTACACAGCTGAGGGTTGTGAAAAGCTACAGTAGATGATCATTCCTGAGCTAGTTCTTGGGGATGCTGGTTCTCATTGATGAGATCCAGCTGATACATGAAGTCCTATAAGCAGTGACTTTAGAACCTGCAAATGAGCTCTCCTCCAGGAGGAGGAGTGCCACCTATAGCTAGCTACCCTAACATGATCTACAGATAAGCGCCTGATGTGGCTAATATTTCTAGTCATGTTTCTAGACTTTTTTATGGGTCGGACGTTCCTTGGATCAGACAAGGTAGCTGCCTACAGGTGGGTCTACTGAGAGAGCTTTCTTCTTTCTGGAAGAGAGCCACACTCATTTTTGCTAAATACCTGAACAGTAAAAATCTCTTGCTTCTCCTTATGGTTTGCTACCAAGTATCTGTGCAGGTAAAACACATCAGTAGCAAACCTTCAGCTCAGAGGAGTATCAGGTTTGTACAGGTTTTCAACCAGTGAACCAAAATATTTATTCTCGGACAGCAAGCCGAGATCTTGAAATTGGGAGGAACTAAAGATTATGAATTTTACCTCTTCAAAGGATATGTACAACTTTTGGGACATTTTTTTTATTGCATTGTACTCATTTTGTACTAAATTATTTTAAATTGTTTTTTATTAACTATGTTGAGCCCCTTTCTCTGTACAGCCTCGAGATTCTTTAGTAGCAGGCTCTGTATTTTTAATGTTTCTCGTCAGGCAGTTCCGCTGATGGCTCCTTATCTCTGACCTCCTAAACACTCATTATAGCTCAATTCTTATCTTACCGATAAGAATGTGGCTTAAATAAGTGTTTATGACCTGTTAGTAATTTTGAGATAAGGATTATTAGATGACCGGCACAAAGTGAAAGTACGATTCACACAGCTAGACAAACAGTTATCCCTTTGTGGCAGAACAGTTGAATATTATTAATAAAGACCAATTGAAAAAAATATTTTTACCCAAAATGAGTAAAATACAATCATAAGAAAATTGCCCCCAAAGTGTACATAGCCTTTAAGTTATGGAATCTGGGTCCATTGTATAATTTAGTATAAGGAATGTGGTCTATATGGGGGAGTTGGCCAGTTAGAAGCTGACAGTCCACCAGATGTTTGGGCATCTCCTTCGAAATCAATCTGTATACTATACATCTGCTGATTGTTGACCTCTGATATTTTCTCTGATAGATTATAAGATGTGACTCCCTTCATCTATTACACAGATCCCATGGACCAGACGCCAAGATTTTGGATAACGGCAACGGGCAACCATATGGCCAGCTCAACTTGACCCAGATGTTACAAATTTCCAGCCAGATTGCCTCGGGCATGGTTTACCTGGCATCTCTCCACTTTGTCCACCGAGATCTTGCGACAAGGAACTGCCTTGTGGGGAACCATTTGGTTGTCAAAATTGGTGACTTTGGGATGTCCCGAGATATTTATAGCACCGATTACTACCGGGTAAGGACATCGAAACATCTCAGACAGGGCTAGGTTTATTATTTAGGTAAGGAGGCTTGGGTTCCAGCATGGTCTCCTCAAGATTAGTTCTGCAATATATATGATGGCTCCTACAGAGTAGTGGGTCTACCACCATGTGATGGTGTGTTTGGGTTAAAGGTGCCTATAGGCCTTCAATAACTATAGGTCAAATGCTCGTTTGGCCGACTACTATTCCTCCCAACACTCTCCATACACACCAATTGTCCATGTAGGCTATAGCATTAATAGTTAACTGCTAGAAGTCCAACAAGGGTCCCAAAGAGAGGTGGCTGCACTTGAGAACACAATGTTGTTTTCATATCTCCCATACAGTATAATGTAGACTCTGTTTTGGGGATCAGTGAGGGTCCCAAGGGTAGGTCCTTCACTAGTCAAAGTTATGCAATATCCAACTGGGGATGTGAAATCTGACTCTAGCAAGAAAAGGACTATGTGTATACTATACTAGCTAACAATAATCGAAGCAGCACCATTCAATGCCAAGTGGCATCTGCAAAAGCAAATGCATAAAAAGATTGAAATCTATTACTAAAATGCAATTTTACCCCTTTAGAAAACCCTTCTACTCAATATGAGGTGTAGCTTTGGGTTCCTCAGAGGATTTAAGATTTTTTTTTATATGTATATAGGGGGGTTCACTGCCCTTGAGGTGACCTTTTTATATGTATAGAGGGGGTCAATTTAAAGAATGGTGTATCTCAAGAACTGTTTAAGATACAAGGGGACATCATGTATGGTGCATGTGAATGAAAGAAGATTTCACATTGAGAGGAGAGAAACATAGAACTCTCCTATCTGAGGACAGCTCAAAAATCTTCAAGGTTGTGGTGACCCAGGATGTGAACGAAAGAATGCTGTAACAGCGGCTGCAGTACACCGATGTTCCCCAGCTTACCGCCGTGGACCTGGGGGGCGTGCTCAGCGATGATTCTTCTGTCCACCGCTGCTGTCCTGGACTCTGTCGCCTGTACGTGTTGTGGTGCTGAGGATTCCGCTCCATGGGTTCTATTCAGCCCTGGCCACAGTATGCTTGTTGCTGGTGTCTGGTTTTACTGCCCTGGGGGTGGCACGCATCACTCTCTGGGCTGCAGGGTTTGGTTCATGTGACCTCCCTGACCAACCCAGGCTCTTCGGCAAGTATTAAGGAGGCTCGGCCCCCTTCCAGTTGCCTCAGTGTCAAGGTCCTTGTGCTTGCTAAGTTCCTGATACTCTCGTGTGCTCCTGATTTACGCTTTATTCCTGGACTCTGCTTCTCATCTGTTCCCTGCCTGCTTGCATTGACTCTCCTTTTGCCGATCTGGATTTCCTGACCTGTACCTGTGCCGCCTGCCCTGACCTTTTGCCTGTCTGACTACGCCTCTGCCTCATCCTGCACTGTTGCTCCTGGTAACGACCACGCCTGCCTGACTATGCTGTACCTACTCAGGTACCTCCTGGTCCGCCTGGACCAGCTGCCTCTGACTTGGTGGCTGCTTTGGAGTAGCTCCTGGCAACTACCTTAACGTCTTAAATCTATCCTCACCATCTGAGGCTCTAGTGAAAACCAGGTAGTTGCTTAGACACGCCCCTCCAGAGTATAGCCAGTCAGTGGGTTCACATCCGCTGATTCGTGACAAATGCAGAACCAAATCCCTCCCCATCTGCGTGAGCTTGCACTGACATAACATTGGGAAAGCCCTATGAAATTAGGATTTGTGTTGATGGTAATCCTAATAAAAAGCCACCGCATTTGAAAGTAACATGCTTTCAGGCATTTAGCTGCCATGCTCGGGAGATGGCACCGGTCCAGATCGAGGATTTCATTGCCCGAGTGAACCCTAAGCACCTGCCAAGTCCTCGGCACAGCCAGAAGATCCTATCCATCTTCATACTGTTCAAGGGCTCTAGCGGGATTTGAACTTGTGACATCCTGAATTGCCCCAGCCTCTATTTTTCCCTTTTAGTGCTTTGAAGTTGTCTCTTTGTCAGACTTGTATTCATATTTAATGCAGCCTGTGATGGGAAGGCAAGAAAATCACTTAAGTGAAAGGAAAAATCCAGGGAAATTAACGGAGGGGAAAATTAGGGGAGTGAGCGACGGAGATGTGGGGCATGTAGCACGACGTCAGCTTTCTAATAGGATCAATAGATTAGTAGTGTAATATCATTGCTACTTAAAAAATAATGGGTGCTAGGCATTGGTATAACCTCTACTATATTGCCTCAAGCAAGCATGTCATATACCCTCCCCCTTCACATTGAGTACTGGGTGTACTGAGCTTCCCCTCTCTATCATTTTCAAAATCTCTACTTGCTGTCAGTAAATTAAAACATTTTTGGCTTGAGAAATAAAATCAGAAGCCTTAAAGGGTAGCTATCAGCATGATCGACCCTATAAAACCAGGCATATCGCCTGGTAGTGTTGATTTTGCTGATTACAGTGATATCTGTCTTTTGAAAATCGGTTGTGATGTTCCTGAGAAAAGAAGACCTTTATTCTGTATGCAAGTGAAGGCCTCAGTGCATCAAGGGGAGGGGCCTAGACCCTCAGCTTCTCAGTGCTGGCCACGCCTCTCAGTGCACTGAAGCCATCACTTGCAGAGATAATCAAAGTCCTGTTTCTCAGGAACCCCATAACCGATTTTTACAAGACAGGTGTCATTTTAATTAACAGGATCCACTCTACCAAACAGTATGTGTGGTTTAAAGGGTTGATCCTGCTGACATGTGCTCTTTAAGCCTAACTGATATAACTGGTTGTAGGCTAGCAAGTTGGAGGAACACTGACAATCAAAGCTGTTCATATTATCTTAATAAGTAAAGGGAAAACAATCTTATACTGTTGTCTCTTCACAGGTCGGGGGCCGGACGATGCTGCCCATCCGCTGGATGCCCCCTGAGAGCATCTTGTATCGTAAATTCACCACAGATAGTGACATATGGAGCTTCGGCGTGGTCCTCTGGGAGATCTTCACCTACGGGAAACAACCATGGTACCAGCTTTCCAATACAGAGGTACATTGCTGAATGCAGATTTCGTAAAGAAACAGTCCTTGAAATCTCTATGTTTCAGATTCTCACCACTTTCAAGGTCTCTGCTTGCAGTCAGTGAATCAGACCTCTTTTACATCGTTGAGGCTGAAAACCTGTACAAACCTAATGCTTCTCAAAGCTGAAGATATGCCACAATTGTATCCAGTCTGAAGAATCAAAACAGCCTGGACTCCAGCCTTTACTGATACAATGCAACAAAAATATCAGAACTGGAGAGAGATCTGTGCTCCTGGAAGATTCTCTAGACTGGGGACATTGTAGCAAACCCTCAGTTGGGATCTGTACAGGTTTCCATTCACAGAAGACAAGCAGAGATCTTGAAAATGAAACAGACACTATATTAGATAGTTTCAGAACGTTCTATCATGCAATGATTAAGATACATAAGACCGGAGAACCCCCTTTAAGACGTGATCATGTGGGATAATAAAGCCCCTCGATTTCGGGGGTTTCTCTGGGCACTGAAAGGCTCCTCTTGGCCCACGCGAGTCTCTCCGAGTGATGCCAAGAAAGCTTTCTCAATAAATAAATTAATATCACGAAAGAAGAATCTGATTTTAATTTTTTCCAGTGCTCAATAGGGATAATTTAATTCTGATGCCCTGTGGGTCCTGTAAGTGACCTCCTCAGGAACTGGAGAAGGTAATGAACTCAGGAGACACCCAGATAAGTGGCTCTTTACTACATCAAGAAGGATTAGGTTACGTGAAGCCCAAGGCGTCTTGGCAGAGAGATGAGGAACATTTACAAACACAACATTATTTATTCCTGACACGTAATTGTATTTACAGGTACTCGTGATTGTTCAGAGGCCGCGAGGTACTTACCTCATTACATGGACACACGTTGTCTAGACCGATAGTGGCAGGTGGATATGTATGATATACTAGGATAGATATTAGAGAGATATATATGAGATAGATAGATAGATATAGAGATAGAGAGATGGATAAATAAATAGGAGGTAAATAGACTTCTACTGAAGTGTATCTGGATTGTGGGCCAACAATAGTGACATTGGTGGACAAACAGTGTCTAGAAATAGTTCAGCTTTGTGCCGTTATATTTACCTCTACTTGGCCAGCAGAAGCTGAAAGCTGTCTATTTACCTCCTATTTATTTATCCATCTCTCTATCTCTATATCTATCTCATATCTGTCTATTTCTTGATATGTTTTTTCTGTATTTATTTCATGTGAACTTATCCAGCTGCTTTCTACCCTAGGCCATTGAATGCATTACTCAAGGACGAGAACTTGAAAGACCAAGAACCTGCCCTACTGAAGTCTACACCATCATGCAAGGCTGCTGGCAGAGAGAACCTCAGCAGAGGCTAAACATTAAAGAAATCCACCGCAAGCTTCAAGCTCTAGTTAAGGCCCCGCCGGTATACTTAGACATTTTGCAGTAGAATATGCAGCAACTTCTGAAGACCAACCATGAATGCTTTAACATCTCCTGCAAGTCCACCACTCTCTTATGCACTGCAGAAGAAGCTTAGCTAATGATTCATCCTAGACCTCTGATTTATAGAAGGTCTTCAATCTCAACAATGCCTCCACTGAATCTTCTGAATAATGTTGTGGGGGAATGGGATTTCTGGATCTTCAATGCCAAGAGAGCTAGTAGTAGAAGAGGCTTATGGAATGTCTGTTATGCACAAGTTACGGGACCATAAGGAGAGGTCTATAACAGCACAATGGAGACCAGTTTTAAAAGTCTTCTCACCAACTACTGTTCGAGATATAAGACAAATGTCCATACCATGCCAATCACCTTCACATCATCATATTAACCAATATCTCTGGCAAAATGAAAAGAAATATAAAATGAGTGAATTCTGTAGGACATCCTGAGTCCATCACCTAAGACAAAGCTAAACTTTAGCAGTACCACCTACCCCAGCCTTTTGCCTGGTTCTACATTGTAGACACTTTTGAAGACATACTTAGCTAAGTCAACTATGCTGTGGCTTTCACGGATAAATGTTTAGTCCAGTTGGACATTTCTCAGACTTTACATGATTCTGTCCTATATCGTCTATGTCCATTGAGGTTTACTTGAAAAGGTTTCCTCCTACCCTCTGAGACAATGGACTTTATTACATATATGTTAATTTATTAGAATTCTATACTCTGTAATGCAGATGGTTCCTCACATATATGTGCTGCCTGTCTATGATTTACATGTCACTGCTGTAAGTAGATTTGTTTTGGTTGAAAGCTGCATCATATAATTTACAGGAATGTCTTTTAGCCATAGTGTCAACTGTGAATAGTGCAGATGTATATTATACAGAGGACCAGGAGAGCCCATATCTACAATGACCTTATCATCATGTTCATGGCCATAGGGGATCCACAGGAACACGTCAGATATATTTCATTATCTTACTTAAAGAATGTGACCACCAATTAACAGTTACATATATAATAAATCTACATAAAAGGTTAAGACATAATGTAAACACTTTACTTTTCCTGTACTGATCCTGAGTTATATCCTGTACTATACTCCAGAGCTGCACTCACTATTCTGCTGGTGCAGTCACTGTGTACATACATGACATTACTTATCCTGTACCGATTCTGAGTTACATCCTGTATTATACTCCAGAGCTGCGCTCACTATTCTGCTGGTGCAGTCACTGTGTACATATATTACTTATCCTGTACTGATCCTGAGTTACATCCTGTATTATACTCCAGAGCTGCACTCACTATTCTGCTGGTGCAGTCACTGTGTACATACATTACTTATCCTGTACTGATCCAGAGTTACATCCTGTATTATACTCCAGAGCTGCACTCACTATTCTGCTGGTGGAGTCACTGTGTACATACATTACTTATCCTGTACTGATCCTGAGCTACATCCTGTATTATACTGCAGAGCTGCACTCACTATTCTGCTAGTGGAGTCACTGTGTACATACATTACTTATCCTGTACTGATCCTGAGTTACATCCTGTATTATACTCCACAGCTGCGCTCACTATTCTGCTAGTGGAGTCACTGTGTACATACATTACTTATCCTTTACTGATCCTGAGTTACATCCTGTATTATACTTCAGAGCTGCACTCACTATTCTGCTGGTGCAGTCACTGTGTACATACATTACTGTACTGATCCTGAGTTACATCCTGTATTATACTCCAGAGCATCACTCAATATTCTGCTGGTGAAGTCACTGTGTACATAAATTACTTATCCTGTACTGATCCCGAGTTACATCTTGTATTATACTCCAGAGCTGCACTCACTATTCTGTTGGTGGAGTCACTGTGTACATACATTACTTATCCTTTACTGATCCTGAGTTACATCTTGTATTATACTCCAGAGCTGCACTCACTATTCTACTGGTGCAGGGACTTGGTACATACATTACGTATCCTGTACTGATCCTGAGTTACATCGGTTGCAGGAGCCTTAGCAAAGCTGTTAGGGATTTGTCTGTCAGCAAGTTTGTATCCACCTAAAATCAGCAGAATTATAAATACAGCTCTTGGGTGTCATACAGAATGTAAGTCATGATCAGTACAGGATAAGCAATGCATTTACAAATTAACTTTTTTATGTAGAGTATTCCTGTTAGTGGTGGTCAGTGTCTTTAACGTTACTATTCTGCAAATTTAGGATGCTATCTTTATCTCTTAATTACTTGCCCAATCAACCTTCTACAGTGTAAAGCACTACCAGTAGTAGGAAGGGTTCAACTCAGTGTCTGTAGGGAATGGTTTAGAGGTTTAGGTTGGATAAGTAGTGTTTTGAGGGAATCAAACAAAACCAAAGATACGTTTTAGGTATTTCATCTCTAGGAACCAGCCAAGACCCTTCCCATAGAACAGGAGGTCATTTTTTACAGGTTTTGGGCTTCACCTTGACCAATGCAGGAGAGACCAAAAATATATTCATGTATCCACCACCATAGATGAGGTAAAGGACCACAGCATGCCATATGCTATTCAAAGGATGTTTTAGTGTATCGTGAGATGATCCATCTAGAACAGAACATCATTATATCTTGAGTAGACTGAAGATTCTTAAAGTTATCTCCTTAGATAAAGTTTCTTAGGTTCATAGAACCTAGTTGAAGTTTCCTGAGAAGACTGTTGTGGTAAACAACAAATCATTTTTGCTGTAGGAATAGCAAACTTACTTCAGCCTGCCATGAGATGATTAGTGGGGTAACAAGCAAGAAACTTCAACAAATCTTGGTTTGAATGTAGCCCTAACCAAGTGGTTCCAGTGGATGGAAAGCATTTCTTTGGGGTTCCTCGTGGTTAAAAGGTTGGGAATCTCTACCATAGAGTAGCACAATCATAAACATGGTCCTCAAACCAAAAAAGATTACGTCCTTTTTCCTGGCCTACAACCATTACCACTACACAGGATGATAGGAGTATAAATTATGTATCAAGTAAGAGTATGGTGTCAGAAACAATCCTGGAAACATGGAATAGGTTCTTCTTATTCATCCCTGGACGAACCATGTGGTGGACCTTATGGAAACAGATGTATTACGTGTAACTTTGGAAACTTTCCTTCAATATTTTCCTACTAAATCATGAAAATGATGGGACTTTTGGGATATTCTATGGAACCTTCTGTGGGTTATTAATAATCATTTTGGCTGTAGACACATTGGACATGGATTACGCCTGTGCTGGAACTAGTATAAAGGCCAACGGGCCCAAGAACAAGAGCGGAGATATGTTTCTTGTGCCAAAGTTATCCAGAACTCAACATGTCCCTCCACCCTTCCTCTTATTGTGCTTGGATGTATCATGTATGATATAATTAGAATGTAAGCTCTAAGCGCAACGGGCCTAAGTCAATCATCTTCTCATGTTAACTTCCTGTGTATGTGCAGTGGTTATTATGTTACTCCAGATTACAAGCTCTTTGGGCACTTATCTTTGCCTTGCTCTTGTATATTACACTTCTCTTGATATTTATTTAGCTTTGTACCTGCAGGCAGTTATAATTGGGGGTAATTTGGGCGCCACCTAACCAAAAGAAGATTGAAGCCCCAATCCTTGATGATAGAGAAAGTCTCTAAAGCAGGGTTTCTCACTCCGGTCCTCGGGACCCACCTACCACTCATGCCTTCAGGATTTCCTTAGTATTGAGCAGGTGAGGAAACTCTGCTCTAAAGATACTCTACATGTTTTCATGTGGGTTCCAATTATGTTATTTTTAGAGCAGAAGTTTGTATTCCAGAGCTGAACTTCCCCACCTGTAAACAGATGGAAGATGTGTCACTATTATGGAGGTTATGGAGAGCTGTTTTTGGTCACTTGGTTACCCACCTACACCCAGGCACTTGCTTCATAGCTCCATTTCTGGCAGTCTTGTTAAGTCCATAGTCTCCACTCCTATTGCTTACGTCAGTCAAATTTCTAGAGGGTCCCCGGACTGTAGATCCATGTGGTGAGGGATGCGGGCATCATTATGTAACCGTATTAGTAGGTTTCTCAAGATAACTGCGGTGGTTACTAATCACCATAAACATGTGTACTGTACAGGATGTTATGGGGATACCGAATATGTATTTAATAAAGTTAATTTGAAAACAAAAGTGTTTTTAAATGATGCCGCCATATTCTATATGTTTCTTAGCCCTAACAGGCAGTATAGTGGATAGGCAGTGTGGTCAGTGGCCCTAGGGTACTTTGAAAGGATGAAACATTCTCTTCTAAAAATGTGCCCTAACAGGCAGTATAATGGACAGCCCTAGGGGTACTTTCAACGACCCTTATGTCTTTTCCTAAAATATGTCCTAACAGGCAGTATAACGGACAGCTCTAGGGTACTTTTAGGGCCCTTATGTCTTTTCCTAAAATATGCCCTAACAGGCAGTATAACGGACAGCCCTAGTTTATTTTAAAGGACCCGTATGTCTTTTCCTAAAATATACCCTTACAGGCAGTATAATGGACAGCCCTAGGGTACTTTTAAGGACCCTTATGTCTTTTCCTAAAATATGCGCTAACAGGCAGTATAACGGACAGCCCTAGTTTATTTTAAAGGACCCGTATGTCTTTTCCTAAAATATACCCTTACAGGCAGTATAATTGACAGCCCTAGGGTACTTTTAAGGACCCTTATGTCTTTTCCTAAAATAAGCCCTAACAGGCAGTATAACAGGCAGCCCTAGAGTACTTGCAAAGGACCATATGTTTCTTCCTAAAATATGCCCCAACAGGCAGTGTAAAGGACGGCCCTAGGGTATTTTCAAAAGCACCTATCAGGCCTGTATAACAGGGAGGGACTTAAATGCCCGAATTTTACCAATGAAAATGTCGATTAGTATGCCTTTGCAATTGGGTCAAGGGAATCAATGTACAGTTCCCTCTCCAGAGAAACCATTGGCCCCTGGTAAATAAAACACCTGGGTATCAATTCAAGTAAAACAAAATGGAGGAGCACTTTTTGGGCAGATTTCTAAAACTGTCTATAGGAAGGGCTATGTTTGTTGCCGATAGCAACCAATCAGAGCTTAGCTTTCATTTTCCAAGAGCAGAATATGAAATGAAAGCCGCACTGTGATTGGTTGCTATGGTTAACCATGACAGATTTTTCTTTCAGATGGTTTCGTAAACCTCCCCTACGTTTGCCATTGACCGGAGGTACCCCACACTGGAGGATAGACGTCCAAATTAAGTGTCCCGGGGCAGAGAGGGCTGTGCCCCCCATAATGAGAGCGACAGCCATCTTGACTATAGGCGGTTACAATGTGAGAGCCGATCGCCTGGGTACCGCTACTTTACGCCCGTGCTGTTCGGACTGTCATGGAGATTCACAGGAGGGAAGAGAAATGTTACTGGGGGTGGGGGTGGGGGGGGTAGTACTAATGGCGGACAGTCAAGAAGTCGTACTGATCGAAACGCAAGTCTAAGGACACAAGGAAATGAAATAACCAGAGGGGTCCCAGATTATCAGATATTCTGGCCTGCCCCTTTAAATTCTGGCACGCCCCTTAAAACTCCAGCTCTGCTCCACCGCCCACCTGAGTCCTTGCTTACAGTGATAGAGACGCGACCTGTGATGGTGCCAGTTCCTCCATAATGTGGTCTAGGACCATGCAGTGCACTCACACTCTGCCTCACAGGTAGGTGGCCACCGCAGCCATGCTTCAAAGGTTGAGGTAGTGCTCACACAGCGCAGATGGTTATACAGGACCAAACTTTCGTTTAACTGAATGACCATTGATGTGACCACTAAAAATGGAAGCGCTTTTAGCGACAATCCTTGGGAAATGTGTCAATCGCCATGGCGAGACAGTTTTTCGGGCATTTTCTGACCATGATATGTAAACACAGCCTAAGGCCTCCTGTACGCGAACGTGTGCGCCCCCGTGGTCGTGCTGCGGCCCGCAAAATGAGGACAATGCACGAACACCATCCGTGGGGAAGCCGCAGCTGACCTCGGACCCGTTCACTTTAATGGGTCCGCGATCCGGCCGTTCCGCAAAAAGATAGGACATGTTCTATCTCCTTGCGGAACGGAAGTACGGGACGAAACCTCGCGGAAGCACTCCGTAGTGCTCCTTCCGTTCCGCACCATTTTGCATCTCCGGATTTGCGGACCCATTGAAGTGAATGGGTCCGCATCCGTGACACGGAATGCACGCGGAGCGGTGCTCGTGTATTGCGGATCCGGAAATGCGGTCCGCGATACGGCCACATAGCGCACACTAGGCCTTACAGACAGCTTCATTGTGGTTGACCTGCTGGAAACACCCCTGGAGTTGACCAGATGACCCTCGAAGGGTATGTTCACACCATGTTTTTTGACACTGATTCTGACATGGAAATCCCTTCAGAGTATTTTGCCCATGTGGACATAACCTTACCCTGGGTTCAGACCTGAGCGTTCTGAAACGAGCGCTCTGTATGCGCGATTGTACGGGCGTTTACAATCGCGCATACAGAGACAGGCGTGCACACATTGTCGCGCGTTCCCGAATATCTATGTACGGGAACGCGCGACAAACGCCCCAAAAAAAGCTCAAGAACTTGTTTGAGCGTCGGGCGTTTTACAGCGCGATCGTACGCGCTGTAAAACGCCCAGGTGAGAACCATTCCCATAGGGAAGCATTGGTTTCTCCGTGTTGAGCGTTTTACAGCGGGTAGGAACGCGCTGTAAAACGCTCAGGTGTGAACTTAGGGTAACAGAGTCCCAGCCACAGATCCCCCATTAGGGCTTATGCAAACGACCATTGTTGTTTTGCGGTCCGTTTTTCACAGATCCGTTGTTCTCTATCTGAGTTTTTTTTTTTCTTTGATTTAAGTCCTCTTCCGTTCCGTTATTGCGCAAAACATATCCGTATTGTTCCCGTATTTGGTGATTAATCAATTACCGTTTCCGTTTCCAATCCGCAAAAAACTGATCAAACACATGAGCAATATGAGCTGGGCATAGCATTTCTACAGTATGGATCCGCAAAATACAGATGAAATACGGATAACATACGGATGTGTTATGTGTGCGTTCTGTATTTTTTTGCGGACCCATTGACTTGAATGAGGCCTCGGACCGTGATTTGCGGACAATAATAGGACATGCACTACTTATTTGCAGAACGGCCATACGGACAAACAGAAACAAAATGCACACGGAGGAACATCAGTATTTTCTACAGTCCCATTGAAGTGAATGGTCCGGAAAAAAAAAGGAACATAAGCGGAAAGAAAATACGTTTGTGTGCATGAGCCCTAACAGTGTATCTCTATGTATTTTCTGTGTACTAAACAGCGAATAGTTAACAGGCTTTAGCAACCAGTTGCTAGGTGGGGCTGTTGTTACCCTCCCTATAGGAAGTGGTTAGACTCTTACAGCTATTAGGGCATGCTGGGAGTTGTAGTTTTGCAACAGCTGGAGGGCCGCAGTTTGGACATGCCTGGGTTAGAGCACTCATTGTTGAGATGGTGGATGTCTATGGAGAGTAGCATGTGCTGAGGCAACAGAACACAGCGCTGGAGAAATGAGCTCACATTAAAGCCTAAACACCGGCTAAAGTGAACAGCATTCCAGTGTTGAGAGGAGGTGCGAGCAGAAGCTCTGTGGAGAAAAACGGATTAACCAGACATTGTCCAGAATGCAAAAGGCCTCTGGCTCTGGACAAGCTTAAACAAGGCAAATTTTAACCCCTCGGATGCTGTGGTTAAACGTGACCACAGCATCTGGGTGATGCGGACATGGGAGCCGCGCGTTCCTGCACTTGTAGCGGCATTAATCGGAGAACCTGTTATATGCCCTGTAGGAAGGCGCAAGGGTCCGTCATTGACGGAAGGTATGTGTCACCGAGGTGAGATATAAACCGGTAATTTTATGTGTCAGCGGCAGCAAGTGCTCGCTGACACTGTTTTACTTAGTGTGGCTGTAAAGCCAATCCGGGCCGGTTCTTATTGGGAGCAGCCAAAGACCAGGGTGGGTGACTGCTCCCCACGTCCAGGCCAGGTTTTGGGTTGGGAATAAAAACCCAGCCAGCAGCTCAGCTGTGTGTGGATTACCCTGCATTTTTATAGTGGATCTGTGAAGCACTGAGGTCTTGGGTTCCAACCAGTTGGTAGCGTGCTGGAGAGCCGCACGCTGAAAATCAGGCGCCCTAAAGCCTGCGACTGTGGATTGCCCTGGAGAAAACAGTCCGCCAGGTGACACATTTGTGCTGTGGACTTTATGTGGTGTGTATTAACACCCGGACTCTGCGCAGTGTTGTTTTTGCGTGAATAAACACGGAACTTTTGCTTTATTACCGCGTTCTTGCCTCTGTACCGCGTCCGCTTACCCTGCCTACCAGAGCGAATCCCTACAGCCCATATATCAATACAGACCAGCAGGTGGCAGCACTGTATTGTTATATAGCAAATGGTGTGTTCTATGATGGCTATATTCCCATCACAAAACACAACGGTCTATGTTAGGATTACAAGTCATAGTCATCCACGGTGAAATAATAATAAAAAATAAAGTAAAAATGTTTTTAAAAATATAAAAGTTCAAATCACCCCCTTTTCCCCAAAATCAAAATACATAAGCAATAAAAAAAATACACATCATGGGCATCACCGTTTGCAAAAACTGCCATGCTATAAAAAATAACAATATTTATCCCATACGGCAAGTGGCGTAATAGAAACAAAAACAATAATTTTTTTGGGCCAATTTGCCTTTTTTTGCCACTTCACCTCCCCCAAAAATTTTATAAAAAGTGATCAAAAAGCCCCACACTTTTCAAAATGGTATCACTGAAAAGTACAGATTGCTCCACAAAAAAATTAGCCCTCGCACAGCTCCGTACACACAACTGCAAACAAGTTATAGGGGTCAGACTATGGCGATAAAAAGAAATAATATTTTTTTTTTTTTTTTCTTTATATATTTTATTCAGTATTAAAACGCAAGAAAAACTATACAAGTGTGGTATCGCCATAATCATACTGACCTGGAGAATGAAGGTAACAGGTCAATTTTACCGCATGGGGAACGGCGCCCATAAACCGGTCACAATGGCGAATTGTGTACGGACCGCCTGCCCACGCGTGCTGATGGGCTGTGGTGTCCATGTTGCTGTGGTCATGTGACCTATCACATGACCGTGGTCATGTGACCAGGGTAACATTGCTACAATGTAGAAACCATCCTGTGACCACGAATAGTCCATACTCTACGGTTGGACCCTACAGTATGAGGCAGATGGGAATGGTTGACACTGGAACAAAGCTGCAGCTGTGGTAAATCCGGCGATGACGAGCGGTTCGCTCTGTAATAAATAATTGAGTCCTTCACATCCCCGGTGAGTGCTTTCCTCCAGCGAGAAGACCAAAAAATGGAAATTCTGAAATTCGCCTTCCATTACGGGGATCTCTCCTTGGCCTCGCTCAGCCAAAAACAGTTTCCATTTAAAAAAAATAAAACGGCAATATATCAGTGCGGGCGGCATTAATGTGGAAACGCTATTAACCCCTGTGACACCTGCACGTAACCATCCAAGAGCGAGGTCAGCAATAATAACCCCCTCCCCCGCACAGATGTACATGACGATTTACAGGGAAATCTCACAGAATACATCGCAGCTTATTACAGAGCGGTAGATAATACGTGTACATGGAAAAGTATCAGACACTGGCAACCAATCGCATTCATCCTTTCATTTTATAAGGGACCTGTGAAAAATGACAGGTGGAATCTGGTTGGTTGCTATGGGCGACTGGGCTAGTTTTCATTTGCATCCGTTTTGATAAATCTCCGCCATAATGGGCACGTAAATATGTCAGAATAAATATTATAATGACTCTTACTATTTTATTTATTATATATTTCTGATTGCTACTATTATTACTACTATTTTATGTGTTTATTATTACTGTGCCGTTATATATTTATTGATCTTGTTACTACTAATTATATATCTTATTATTACTATTTAATTATATATCTTATTATTACTATTTAATTATATATTTATTATTAGCATTATTATTACTATTTATTTATTATATATTTATAATTACTACTATTATTATTTTGTTATTTTATTTATTACTGTGCTATGATATATTTATTGATCTTATTGCTGTTATTATATACTTTCTTACTGTTTAATTATATATTATTATTACAATTTTATTATATATTTAATATAACTAATTATATATTTATTATTAGCGTTATTATTATTACTATGTATTTATTATATATTTATAATTACTACTTCTATTTTGTTATTTTATTTATATATTACTGTGCTGTTATATATTTATTGATCTTATTACTGTTATTGTATACTTTATTCTTACTTTTTAATTATATATAATAAAATTGTAATAATAATATATAACTATTTTATATATTGTATTATTACTATTTTATTATATTTTTATATTTTTATTTCTATTTAATTATATATTTATTAGCATTATTATTACTATATATTTATAATTACTACTATTATTTTGTTTTATTTATTATTACTGTGCTATTATATATTTATTGATCTTATTAATGTTATATACTTTATTCTTACTATTTAATTATATATTATTATATATTTTATTATATATTATAACTATTTTATTATATATTTATTAACACTATTTTATTACATATTTATTAAAACTAATTGTTTTTAGTATTAATACTATTATTTATTTATTATTATTATTACTGTTTTATTTGTAGTATTAATACATTGTTGTAATTAAACTTTTTCACATATTATGATTAAATGTAGAGACGGAAATAACAAAGTGAAATCTCATAAAAAAAATTGTAATAAATATAATATTTAGAGAAAATAACTATAAATGTTAATAAGGATTAAAGAAACTCTAGAAAAGCAGAAATACAAAGGCAGATGTGAGCAGATCCGGATGTAATGTTAGAAGTAATAAGTAGTAATAAAGAAACTAAATCATGTTGATAACAATATAATGCAATATTAATGCCATAATAAAATTATAATATTACGGATAATAATGTAATAATAGTACCAATAGGAATATAATATTAATGTAGTAATAGTAAGGTGTTAGGTTAAAATTTTATGTAGTAATAATTATAATGTAATGTTAGTAATAATAATAACAATTTAACCCTTTAAGAATGGACTTTTGGCGTTCTGTCATTCGTTCTCAGCCATGGCGTTCTGATTTTCGCGGATGCTCCTGGAGTGCTTTCAGTTTCATAAGAACATAATAAAGCACAGGGGGATTTTATTATTTCACCTTTCACGGCTTTATGGCCTTTGTTCATGTTTGGCTCATGTTACGATGTAGTAGAAAAGTTCAGTACTGGTTACACACGTCTTGCACTCGGGTCTTTTGATGATTACATTGAGATGAGAGAAATTTTAAAAAATTCGATTCAGCAGCTTCGCCGAAGTTTGATTTGTTACGACTCGCTATAAATTTCCGCCTTGGGCCATTTTTCCTCTGCTTCATTTGCCAAAAGTTGTTCCTTTAGATGGTAGAGTCCTGACCAAGTTTTCACCCCCAGTAGAAGAGGACATGATCCCAACTACTGTAAGTCTAGTTTCACATTAGCGGCAGGGGAGTCCGGCAGGCTGTTCCGGCAGACCATGCGACTGCTATGGGGCCCAGGACAAGAGGGGGCCCAGTCTTAAGGTAGTTTCACATTAGCAGCAGGGGAGTCCGGCAGGCGTTTTCGGCAGACCATGCGACTGCTATGGGGCCCAGGGCAAGAGGGGGCCCAGTCTTAAGGTAGTTTCACATTAGCAGCAGGGGAGTCCGGCAGGCGTTTTCGGCAGACCATGCGACCGCTATGGGGCCCAGGACAAGAGGGGGCCCAGTCTTGGGGTACTTTCACATTAGCGGCAGGGGAGTCCAGCAGGCTGTTCCGGCAGACCATGCGACTGCTATGGGGCCCAGGACAAGAGGGGGCCCAGTCTTAGGGTACTTTCACATTAGCGGCAGGGGAGTCCGGTAGGCGTTTTCGGCAGACCGTGCGACTGCTATGGGGCAAGAGGGGGCCAGTGTTAGGGTACTTTCACATTAGCGGCAGGGGAGTCTGGCAGGCGTTTTCGGCAGACCATGCTACTGCTATGGGGCCCAGGACAAGAGGGGGCCCAGTCTTAGGGTACTTTCACATTAGCGGCAGGGGAGTCCGGCAGGCGTTTTCGGCAGACCATGCGACTGCTATGGGGTCCAGGACAAGAGGGGCCCAGTCTTCGGGTACTTTCACATTAGCGGCAGGGGAGTCTGGCAGGCATTTTCGGCAGACCATGCGAATGCTATGGGGTCCAGGGCAAGAGGGGGCCCAGTCTTAGGGTACTTTCACATTAGCGGCAGGGGAGTCCGGCAGGCTGTTCCGGCAGACCGTGCGACTGCTATGGGGCCCAGGACAAGAGGGGGCCAGTGTTAGGGTACTTTCACATTAGCGGCAGGGGAGTCCGGTAGGCGTTTTCGGCAGACCGTGCGACTGCTATGGGGCCCAGGGCAAGAGGGGGCCAGTGTTAGGGTACTTTCACATTAGCGGCAGGGGAGTCCGGTAGGCGTTTTCGGCAGACCATGCGACTGCTATGGGGTCCAAAGCAAGAGGGGCCCAGTCTTAGGGTACTTTCACATTAGCGGCAGGGGAGTCCGGCAGGCTGTTCCGGCAGACCATGCGACTGCTATGGGGCCCAGGGCAAGAGGGGGCCCAGACTTAAGGTAGTTTCACATTAGCGGCAGGGGAGTCCGGCAGGCTGTTCCGGCCGACCATGGGACTGCTATGGGGCCCAGGACAAGAGGGGCCCAGTCTTAGGGTACTTTCACATTAGCGGCAGGGGAGTCCGGAAGGCGTTTTCGGCAGACCATGCGAATGCTATGGGGTCCAGGGCAATAGGGGGCCCAGTCTTAGGGTACTTTCACATTAGCAGCAGGGGAGTCCGGCAGGCTGTCCGGCGGGTGAACAGCCTGTCGGATCCGTCCTGCCGCTAGTTCACGTGTGCCCCCGGACTGCGAGAGGCAGCCGGACTAAAAGTACGACATGCAGTCGCCGTGTGCTGCCGTGCTACCGCCAGAACTTCATCCCTGTCCCCATTACAGTCAATGGGGACGGAGCGGCAGTACGGGGGCACACGTGAACTAGCGGCAGGACGGATCCGACAGGCTGTTCACCCGCCGGACAGCCTGCCGGACTCCCCTGCCGCTAATGTGAAAGTACCCTAAGACTGGGCCCTATAGCAGTCGCATGGTCTGCTGCTGTGGTCCCTAAATCAGATATACTCTGGCCAATCTGCCTAAGGGCTCGTTCACACAAACATGCCGTGTTTTGCGGGTCCGCAAAACACAGATGCCGCTCTTGTGCCTCCCGCAATTTGAGAAACGGAACGGACGGCCCATTATAGAAATGCCTATTCTTGTCCGCAAAGCGGACAAGAAAAGGACATGATCTATCATTTTTGCGGGGCCAGGGAACGGAGTGCTGTCCGCATCTTTTGCGGCCCCATTGAAGTGAATGGGTCCGTATCTGAGCCGCAAAAAATGCGGAACCAAACCACGGTCGTGTGAATGGGCCCTAAAAGTAACAGTGACCTGTAATGATGACGCACAGTAACTCTACAGCTATCAGAACGGATTGACTGCGAATACCGGTTCACTGCACACTTATGTACACGGCGATAAACTAGACCGGCCTGTAATACTGACGGGTTGGTAACGATACTTACCGCCTCCACGGGATTTCGCCATCAAGATGACGACGGCCGGCCCGTCGCGAGCAAATGGTAGAGGTAAGTATAATCTTTTGGTTTTTTTACACTATTTTAGGTTAAATCGATTCGCTACCACAAAGCACAAGGAAATCCGACTTTGCGGCGAATCGAATTGATCCGGAAATTCGGATCGAATTCCACTTTGTTGCATTCGATTCGCTCATCTCTAATCGCAAGTTGTCCTAACATGATCTTATTGATATTAGAGTGCCCCCATGACATCTGTCAGTGAATGGAACCCACTCACAGCTGAGGGTTTGTTACCATTGTATCCAGTCTAGGCACCCCTCTGTGAGCTCAGCATATCTCTTTCCTGTCCTGGTAGTTTGTTACAATGTATCAGTGCAGGTAAAATGTATTGGACTGGCATCCTCGCAAAGAATTATGCATAGCGGATAAAACGGGAACAAACCTTCACCTGTATTAGGCCAAATATTCCCATCCCATGCATTGACAGCAAGCAGAGATCTTGAAAATGGTGAAAATTTGAAACAAGCTGCAAAGCTTTTCATTCTACAAAAAATCTCAGCGTCTACCGTGAGGCGCGGCTGCTTTATGGCGACGTTGTGAGGAGTAGAAATGGCGGCCATGCTAGCTAGACTGCCATGGTCCTCTGTCTCAGCCCACCGCAATTCTTTCCTACTTCTTCAGCCTGAGGATCGATACTCGACTGTATGTGGAGCACATTAATCCTATTCGGTCTCGGTAAGTGGAGTGCATTACCCCCGACCGCAAAATCACTGGACATAAGACCCTGCACAGGAGAGAGGGCCGACCCCCCCGCTCTGCCGCTCATTAACTGCATTTAAAAAGGAAAGGCCTGGAATCGGGTCCCGAGGGGGCGATCATAATAAAATAACTAGGGGGCAACTTCCACCCTCCATCCTGCTCCAAATTTACCTTGTTCAGCTGAAAGCGCTGAGCGGGAGTCAAAATTATATATGTATATAGTGATATGGAGCATGCTGGTATAACCTGGGCATCTCCTGTATATAATTATATATGTACAGCTGGTATAAGTTATACATCTTCTTGTATATAGTGATATGGAGCATGCTGGTATAACCTGGGTATCTCCTATATATAATTATATATGTACAGCTGGTATAACCTGGGTATCTCCTGTATATAATTATATATGTACAGCTGGTATAACCTGGGCATCTCCTGTATATAATTATATATGTACAGCTGGTATAAGTTATACATCTTCTTGTATATAGTGATATGGACCATGCTGGTATAACCTGGGTATCTCCTGTATATAATTATATATGTACTGCTGGTATAAGTTATACATCTTCTTGTATATAGTGATATGGAGCATGCTGGTATAACCTGGGTATCTCCTGTATATAATTATATATGTACAGCTGGTATAAGTTATACATCTTCTTGTATATAGTGATATGGACCATGCTGGTATAACCTGGGCATCTCCTGTATATAATTATATATGTACAGCTGGTATAAGTTATACATCTTCTTGTATATAGTGATATGGAGCATGCTGGTATAACCTGGGCATCTCCTGTATATAATTATATATGTACAGCCGGTATAAGTTATACATCTTCTTGTATATAGTGATATGGAGCATGCTGGTATAACCTGGGTATCTCCTATATATAATTATATA
Organism: Bufo gargarizans; assembly: GCF_014858855.1. Taxonomy (NCBI): domain Eukaryota; kingdom Metazoa; phylum Chordata; class Amphibia; order Anura; family Bufonidae; genus Bufo; species Bufo gargarizans. The sequence continues at coordinate 96,874,590 of NC_058090.1, read as the reverse complement.
TGTACAGCTGGTATAAGTTATACATCTTCTTGTATATAGTGATATGGAGCATGCTGGTATAACCTGGGCATCTCCTATATATAATTATATATGTACAGCCGGTATAAGTTATACATCTTCTTGTATACAGTGATATGGAGCATGCTGGTATAACCTGGGCATCTCCTGTATATAATTATATATGTACAGCTGGTATAACCTGGGTATCTTATGTATATAATTATATATGTACAGCTGGTATAAGTTATACATCTTCTTGTATATAGTGATATGGAGCATGCTGGTATAACCTGGGTATCTCCTGTATATAATTATATATGTATAGCGGGTATAAGTTATACATCTCCCTGTATACAGTGATATGGAGCATGCTGGTATAACCTGGGTATCTCCTATATATAATTATATATGTACAGCTGGTATAAGTTATACATCTTCTTGTATATAGTGATATGGAGCATGCTGGTATAACCTGGGTATCTCCTATATATAATTATATATGTACAGCTGGTATAAGTTATACATCTTCTTGTATATAGTGATATGGAGCATGCTGGTATAACCTGGGCATCTCCTGTATATAATTATATATGTACAGCTGGTATAAGTTATACATCTTCCTGTATATAGTGATATGGAGCAGGCTGGTATAACCTGGGTATCTCCTGTATATAATGATATATGTACAGCTGGTATAAGTTATACATCTTCTTGTATACAGTGATATGGAGCATGCTGGTATAACCTGGGCATCTCCTGTATATAATTATATATGTACAGCCGGTATAAGTTATACATCTTCTTGTACATAGTGATATGGAGCATGCTGGTATAACCTGGGCATCTCCTGTATATAATTATATATGTACAGCTGGTATAAGTTATACATCTCCCTGTACATAGTGATATGGAGCATGCTGGTATAACCTGGGCATCTCCTGTATATAATTATATATGTACAGCTGGTATAAGTTATTCATCTTCTTGTATATAGTGATATGGACCATGCTGGTATAACCTGGGCATCTCCTGTATATAATTATATATGTACAGCTGGTATAAGTTATACATCTTCTTGTATATAGTGATATGGAGCATGCTGGTATAACCTGGGTATCTCCTGTATATAATTATATATGTACAGCTGGTATAAGTTATACATCTTCTGTATATAGTGATATGGAGCATGCTGGTATAACCTGGGTATCTCCTGTATATAATTATATATGTACAGCTGGTATAACCTGTGTATCTCCTGTATATAATTATATATGTACAGCTGGTATAACCTGGGTATCTCCTGTATATAATTATATATGTACAGCTGGTATAACCTGGGTATCTCCTGTATATAATTATATATGTACAGCTGGTATAAGTTATACATCTTCCTGTATATAGTAATATGGAGCATGCTGGTATAACCTGGGCATCTCCTGTATATAATTATATATGTACAGCTGGTATAAGTTATACATCTTCTTGTATATAGTGATATGGAGCATGCCGGTATAACCTGGGTATCTCCTGTATATAATTATATATGTACAGCTGGTATAAGTTATACATCTTCTGTATATAGTGATATGGAGCATGCTGGTATAACCTGGGTATCTCCTGTATATAATTATATATGTACAGCTGGTATAAGTTATACATCTTCTTGTATATAGTGATATGGAGCATGCTGGTATAACCTGGGTATCTCCTGTATATAATTATATATGTACAGCTGGTATACATTATACATCTTCTTGTATACAGTGATATGGAGCATGCTGGTATAACCTGGGTATCTCCTGTATATAATTATATATGTACAGCTGGTATAAGTTATACATCTTCTGTATATAGTGATATGGAGCATGCTGGTATAACCTGGGCATCTCCTGTGTATAATTATATATGTACAGCTGGTATAAGTTATACATCTTCTTGTATACAGTGATATGGAGCATGCTGGTATAACCTGGGTATCTCCTGTATATAATTATATATGTACAGCTGGTATAAGTTATACATCTTCTTGTATATAGTGATATGGAGCATGCTGGTATAACCTGGGTATCTCCTGTATATAATGATATATGTACAGCTGGTATAAGTTACACATCTTCTTGTATACAGTGATATGGAGCATGCTGGTATAACCTGGGCATCTCCTGTATATAATTATATATGTACAGCTGGTATAAGTTATACAGCTTCTTGTATACAGTGATATCGAGCATGCTGGTATAACCTGGGTATCTCCTGTATATAATTATATATGTACAGCTGGTATAACCTGGGTATCTCCTGTATATAATTATATATGTACAGCTGGTATAAGTTATACATCTTCTTGTATATAGTGATATGGAGCATGCTGGTATAACCCGGGCATCTCCTGTATATAATTATATATGTACAGCTGGTATAAGTTATACATCTTCTTGTATATAGTGATATGGAGCATGCTGGTATAACCTGGGTATCTCCTGTATATAATTATATATGTACAGCTGGTATAAGTTATACCTGCTTCCACATCACTATATACAAGAAGATGTATCTTGCAGGCCTCAATCAATATTTTGTGGAAGCAGGTATATCACACCCCTCAATTATTATTTTTGCCTCAACAGTTATATCCCACCACCCTGTTTATTTGGGGCAACAGGTATATCACACCGCTCAATCAGTTTTTTGTGGGGCAACTGGCATATTACACCCGTTGCAATTAGGTATTCCAATAGCGTTTGTCCCTCTATATAGCTGCGGTATCGCAGCAGAACCGCACACAACTGCTGCACAATACAAATGCACTATATAGAAAGTATATTATAAGTATATCACACCCCTCTCTATATCACACCTATCGATAGCACACCTATACCAGTTCTTAAAAGGACTTTTGTGGCCCTATTAGCTAGCGTTTGGTGTCCCTGCTCCACGCAGCAACCTCTCCCTACACTGACAAAACACTGAATGTAAAATGGCGGCCAGATCGGGTTTATTTATAAGGTAGGGGGTGTGTCCATGTGCTGAAATGTCTCAATTGGCCGTCCTGTCCCACCTGATGGATGTGTCATGGGTCAAAGTTCGGCGCCATGCAAAAGAATATGGCGCCATCGGACATCGCCATATGTTCGCATGTTGGCGAACGCGCAAAGTGCGCCGTGAAACGACCGCCGGGTGAACCGCAACACCATCTCTGAACCTGGGTATCTTCTCCTAATGAGTTATCTGTGTACAGCTGAGTGCAGACAGGTCTTGCACATTTCTCCAGCAGAAGTGAAGTTTTATGGTACGTTATACCGCCATATAAGTGTCAGATTACACGGTGTGCATATGGGGCCCGGGATAAGCCTCCCTGACACAGACACGGGTCGGTTAAGTGGAGCCACTTGTCTCTAGAACAGCAGATTAATCCTGTATAAAGCTTGGAGCATTTAGCGCCTCTGTGTCCTATTTATCATCAGGACAAACCTCCCTGGACCTATTTAGCATTGCCGCGCGGTGGGCCATTTCCGTCTATGGACATGGGCCGAGAAATCCATTTTATTTTTATTTTTTTATGTTTTTTATTCTCCTAAAGTGCTTCTATGTCATGCTCCTCATGTGTAATTATACTGCGCAGACATGACGGTGGACATATATACAATGTTACTTGACGGACATGGCGCAGTACGACGCCCTGTTTACCTGGGGGGGCGACATAGTCACAACACTGCCAACACGTTTGTAACGTAGAAGGTGATGGCAGATTACCATACGCTTCTTACTGCCAATTTCCTTAAATTGCTGTACGACGAGGACTATTAGAGCCCCTCCCTTAAAAAAACTATAAAAATTCTCAACCCTTCTTCCTCTGAGACATCTCTTTGAAGGGTATGTAGACTTTTGCAACTACATTTTTTTTTTGAGATGGCCTACAGATGTAAAAACTGAGAACTGAAGCAATTTTGCAAATAATCTTTATAAAAAATAAATAAAAAATACTGATTGTTATTACACATTCAGCTTCTGCAAAAATGTATGTGTCTCCATGGTTACAGACTACGAAAGGAGTCCTCTGTGTAGTCTGATCCTGCAGAAGAACATGAGCAGGGGTGAAGGTGATCTGTTTTATTCACCATATGAGGAGTATGCGAATGGAGTAGTTCCTTGAGGATAGATCTGTCACCACCAGACATCTGAGAAGCTCTGACAGACGTTCTTCAGAACCTCCTGCTTGAGGTTCCTTTTGTTTTGTTTTGCTTTCGTTTTCTCATCTCGTTAGCCTCTCTCAGCTGTCATGTAGTTGCACTGATTGCATCCCTTTAAATCCCTTCCCATACTGCATCACTTTGCGGTTTATATTACTTCCTGGAGTGTGTGCATGCTGATGCTACTACTGAGTCTTCCACAGATAAGTTTTGTTCATTCATTTGTATTTTCCTGTTTGCTGGATCCCAGGTGACCCTGACTCCCTCCGTATCAAGTGTAGGGAGCCAGTGGTCGTGTCCCCTCACTATTATAGGGTGTTCAGGTGTTTTACAGTCGAGGTACGAGGATATGCGATCATCTACCATTGAGATTTTCACATAGGCTGAGCAGTTAGGGAGAGTGCCAGGTCTGATGCAGGGCTCTCCCTTTTGTTCCTTAGTTTTGGATCCAGTCAGTCGGATCTTCATTTTGTGTCTTCTAGTTTTCTGTACACCTTCCGTGACAAGATCTTAGCGTTTAGGGGCAAGCAGGAGACTCCACATTGTATTGGTACCCATCGTTAAGGTGGCAAAATGCCCCTGATTTTATCCATTTTTGCCAGTTTTCTCCATCGCACTTTTTTACCTAGGGATTAGTGATAGTAATTCTGTAATATGGTCTAGTGAGTAATGCACAGTATCTCTGGTGGTCTAGGGTGATGAAGGGTTAATGGTGAAATCTATGATGCTCTAGGCTGCCTAATACCACTGGAGGTCGGAGGGGGTTTTTGGGCAGAAAAATATAGCTTTTTTTTTTTATTCTAGGGAACTTTAAGGCGTTATCCTAGAAAATATAATGATGACTTAGTGGGGGCACAAGTCCCGACACCTCCGCCGATCAGCTGTTTCAGGGAGTCTGGTGAGCGATGCAGGTAGCGCCGTACATGGTATAGTGGCAGTGATTGGTATTGCAGCTCGGGCTAGGCCACGTGGCCGATGTACAGTGAGGTCAGCAACGCTCTTCTAACAGCTGATCTGTGAGGGTTCCCGGGGGTCATAGCCCTGAGATCTGATACTGATGAAATTTTTGGAAATGGCTTAACGTCCCCAAATGTAAAAACAATAAAAAGGAAATTACAAAGGTAAATAATAAAATTCTCCTAATGCGACATTAGTACAACAATGTATAAAATAGTAAGAGGTGGAGACAGAAAATGCACCAAGTCCTGCTACTACTTTCTATATACCGTAACAACCACAATTATAGAGTACAAACTGCAGTCCTGATATTATATTTATATTTCTGCTTTATAGTACTTGTATTGTACATAGTAGCAGTATTATAGTAGTAATATTCTTGTCCATAGGAGCAGTATTATAGTAGTAATATTCTTGTACAGTCATGTGAAAAAATTAGGACACCCTTTGAAAGCATGTGGTTTTTTGTAACATTTTTAATAAAAGGTTATTTCATCTCCGTTTCAACAATACAGAGAGATTAAAGTAATCCGACTAAACAAAGAAAACTGAAGAAAAGTCTTTTCAAGATCTTCTGTAAATGTCATTCTACAAAAATGCCTATTCTAACTGAGGAAAAAGATAGGACACCCTCACATGTATTCCCTCTTAAATTGGCTCAGATCTCACACAGGTATATCACACCAGGTGCACATAATTAGTAGATCGTTACTCTGCATGTTGAATGAGGCTTGCCCTATTTAAACCTCAGACATTTAGTTTGGTGTGCTCCTGACTGTTGAAGTGAGAGTGAGCACCATGGTGAGAGCAAAAGAGCTGTCAGAGGACTTCAGAAAAAAGATTGTAGCAGCCTATGAGTCTGGGAAGGGATTTAAAAAGATCTCAAAAGATTTTGAAATCAGCCATTCCACTGTCCGGAAGATAGTCTACAAGTGGAGGGCTTTCAAAACAACTGCCAACATGCCCAGGACTGGTCGCCCCAGCAAGTTCACCCCAAGAGCAGACCGCAAGATGCTAAAAGAGGTCTCCAAAAACCCTAAAGTGTCATCTCGAGAACTACAGCAGGCTCTGGCTACTGTTGATGTAGAAGTACATGCCTCTACAATCAGAAAGAGACTGTACAAGTTTAACTTGCATGGGAGGTGTGCAAGGAGGAAACCTTTGCTTTCCAAGAGAAACATCGAGGCCAGACTGACATTTGCCAGAGATAAAGTTGACAAAGACCAGGACTTCTGGAATAATGTTCTTTGGACAGATGAGTCCAAAATTGAATTATTTGGACACAACAGCATAGGACATGTTTGGCGTAAACCAAACACAGCATTACAAGAAAAGAACCTCATACCAACTGTGAAGCATGGAGGTGGAAGTGTCATGGTTTGGGGCTGCTTTGCTGCAGCAGGACCTGGTCAGCTCACCATCATAGAATCCACGATGAATTCTACTGTGTATCAGAAGGTGCTTGAAGAACATGTGAGACCATCAGTTAGAAAATTAAAGCTGAAGCGGAACTGGACCATGCAACATGACAATGACCCAAAACATACTAGTAAATCAACCAAAGATTGGCTGAAAAAGAAGAAATGGAGAGTCCTGGAATGGCCAAGTCAAAGTCCAGATTTGAATCCCATTGAGATGCTGTGGGGTGACTTGAAAAGGGCTGTACGTGCAAGAAACCCCTCAAACATCTCACAGCTGAAAAAGTTCTGCATTGAGGAGTGGGGTAAAATTTCCTCAGACCGATGTCGAAGACTGGTAGATGGCTACAAGAACCGTCTCACTGCAGTTATTTCAGCCAAAGGAGGTAACACTCGCTATTAGGGGCAAGGGTGTCCTATCTTTTTCCTCAGTTAGAATAGGCATTTTTGTAGAATGACATTTACAGAAGATCTTGAAAAGACTTTTCTTCAGTTTTCTTTGTTTAGTCGGATTACTTTAATCTCTCTGTATTGTTGAAACGGAGATGAAATAACCTTTTATTAAAAATGTTACAAAAAACCACATGCTTTCAAAGGGTGTCCTAATTTTTTCACATGACTGTACATAGGAGCAGTATTATAGTAGTTATATTCCTGTACATAGTAGCAGTATTATAGTAGTAATATTCTTGTACATAGTAGCAGTATTATAGTAGTTATATTCCTGTACATAGGAGCAGTATTATAGTAGTTATATTCCTGTACATAGAAGCAGTATTATAGTAGTTATATTCCTGTACATAGGAGCAGTATTATAGTAGTTATATTCTTGTACATAGAACCAGTATTATAGTAGTTATATTCTTGTACATAGAAGGCAGTATTATAGTAGTTATACTCTTGTGCATAGGAGCAGTATTATAGTAGTTATATTCTTGTACATAGGAGGCAGTATTATAGTAGTTATATTCTTGTACATAGGAGCAGTATTATAGTAGTTATATTCTTGTACATAGGAGGCGGTATTATAGTAGCTATATTCTTGTACATAGGAGGTAGTATTATAGTAGTTATATTCTTGTACATAGAAGCAGTATTATAGTAGTTATATTCTTGTACATAGGAGCAGTATTATAGTAGTTATATTCTTGTACATAGGAGCAGTATTATAGTAGTTATATTCTTGTACATAGGAGCAGTATTATAGTAGTTATATTCTTGTACATTGGAGCAGTATTATAGTAGTTATATTCTTGTACATAGGAGCAGTATTATAGTAGTTATATTCTTGTACATAGGAGCCGTATTATAGTAGTTATATTCCTGTAGATAGGAGCAGTATTATAGTAGTTATATTCTTGTACATAGGAGCCGTATTATAGTAGTTATATTCCTGTAGATAGGAGCAGTATTATAGTAGTTATATTCTTGTACATAGGAGCAGTATTATAGTAGTTATATTCTTGTACATAGGAGGCAGTATTATAGTAGTTATATTATTGTACATAGGAGCAGTATTATAGTAGTTATATTCTTGTACATAGGAGCAGTATTATAGTAGTTATATTCTTGTACATAGGAGCAGTATTATAGTAGTTATATTCTTGTACATAGGAGCAGCATTATAGTAGTTATATTCTTGTACATAGGAGGCAGTATTATAGTAGTTATATTCTTGTACATAGGAGGCAGTATTATAGTAGTTATATTCTTGTACATAGGAGCAGTATTATAGTAGTTATATTCTTGTACAGAGGAGCAGTATTATAGTAGTTATATTCTTGTACATAGGAGCAGTATTATAGTAGTTATATTCTTGTACATAGGAGGCAGTATTATAGTAGTTATATTCTTGTACATAGGAGGCAGTATTATAGTAGTTATATTCTTATACATAGGAGCAGCATTATAGTAGTTATATTCTTGTACATAGGAGCAGCATTATAGTAGTTATATTCTTGTACAGAGGAGCAGTATTATAGTAGTTATATTCTTGTACAGAGGAGCAGTATTATAGTAGTTATATTCTTGTACAGAGGAGCAGTATTATAGTAGTTATATTCTTGTACATAGGAGGCAGTATTATAGTAGTTATATTCTTGTACATAGGAGCAGTATTATAGTAGTTATATTCTTGTACATAGGAGGCAGTATTATAGTAGTTATATTCTTGTACATAGGAGCAGTATTATAGTAGTTATATTCTTGTACATAGGAGGCGGTATTATAGTAGCTATATTCTTGTACATAGGAGGTAGTATTATAGTAGTTATATTCTTGTACATAGAAGCAGTATTATAGTAGTTATATTCTTGTACATAGGAGCAGTATTATAGTAGTTATATTCTTGTACATAGGAGCAGTATTATAGTAGTTATATTCTTGTACATAGGAGCAGTATTATAGTAGTTATATTCTTGTACATTGGAGCAGTATTATAGTAGTTATATTCTTGTACATAGGAGCAGTATTATAGTAGTTATATTCTTGTACATAGGAGCCGTATTATAGTAGTTATATTCCTGTAGATAGGAGCAGTATTATAGTAGTTATATTCTTGTACATAGGAGCCGTATTATAGTAGTTATATTCCTGTAGATAGGAGCAGTATTATAGTAGTTATATTCTTGTACATAGGAGCAGTATTATAGTAGTTATATTCTTGTACATAGGAGGCAGTATTATAGTAGTTATATTATTGTACATAGGAGCAGTATTATAGTAGTTATATTCTTGTACATAGGAGCAGTATTATAGTAGTTATATTCTTGTACATAGGAGCAGTATTATAGTAGTTATATTCTTGTACATAGGAGCAGCATTATAGTAGTTATATTCTTGTACATAGGAGGCAGTATTATAGTAGTTATATTCTTGTACATAGGAGGCAGTATTATAGTAGTTATATTCTTGTACATAGGAGCAGTATTATAGTAGTTATATTCTTGTACAGAGGAGCAGTATTATAGTAGTTATATTCTTGTACATAGGAGCAGTATTATAGTAGTTATATTCTTGTACATAGGAGGCAGTATTATAGTAGTTATATTCTTGTACATAGGAGGCAGTATTATAGTAGTTATATTCTTATACATAGGAGCAGCATTATAGTAGTTATATTCTTGTACATAGGAGCAGCATTATAGTAGTTATATTCTTGTACAGAGGAGCAGTATTATAGTAGTTATATTCTTGTACAGAGGAGCAGTATTATAGTAGTTATATTCTTGTACAGAGGAGCAGTATTATAGTAGTTATATTCTTGTACATAGGAGGCAGTATTATAGTAGTTATATTCTTGTACATAGGAGCAGTATTATAGTAGTTATATTCTTGTACATAGGAGGCAGTATTATAGTAGTTATATTCTTGTACATAGGAGGCAGTATTATAGTAGTTATATTCTTATACATAGGAGCAGCATTATAGTAGTTATATTCTTGTACATAGGAGGCAGTATTATAGTAGGTATATTCTTGTACATAGAAGGCAGTGTTCTAGTAGTTATATTCTTGTACATAGGAGCAGTATTATAGTAGTTATATTCCTGTACATAGGAGCAGTATTATAGTAGTTATATTCTTGTACATAGGAGCAGTATTATAGTAGTTATATTCCTGTACATAGGAGCAGTATTATAGTAGTTATATTCTTGTACATAGGAGGCAGTATTATAGTAGTTATATTCTTGTACATAGGAGCAGTATTATAGTAGTTATATTCTTGTACATAGGGGGAAGTATTATAGTAGTTATATTATTGTACATAGGAGGCAGTATTATAGTAGTTATATTATTGTACATAGGAGCAGTATTATAGTAGTTATATTCTTGTACATAGGAGCAGTATTATAGTAGTTATATTATTGTACATAGGAGGCAGTATTATAGTAGTTATATTATTGTACATAGGAGCAGTATTATAGTAGTTATATTCTTGTACATAGGAGCAGTATTATATTAAATCTGATACGTACTGTTAATATATTAAAGTAGTTGCTGAATAGTTAGTAATGTAGCGGAAGCATTACAAAATTGCTCTACTGCAATGAATTAAGAATTTGCAGTCTGTAGCACGATGGGAGTGACATTTAAAAAAAATTAAGTAATATTAATGGTATAATATAGGTTCACTGATATCTGTGGTGACTGGACTTCCCCTTTAATAGCTGTATATCATGGGCTCTTATATCTTTTAAATATTTTACACCACAATATAAGCCTTGATAGCGGCCAGATGGTCTTTACTGGCATCAATGCATGGATGGGTAAATCAGTTAAGTGATATCTCCTCTCCTGATGGTGAGCTGCATCCATCTGAAACCACTGAAGAGCAGAACTCGGTGAGATGTAATTAACGGTCGTCTCCATCTCAAGACCCAAAAGGTCGAATCTCCTCCCTTATTTACCACAAAACAGAGGTTTCTCTCCATACACTGTACTTAAGATGTGGGGGAGCGAGGGCTTTACGGAGCCCGGGTCGATATATTAGGTTTTCTTGTCAATTTCCTCATTGAGAGAAAAAGCTTCATTTAAGTATGAGGGCGCGGGGAATGGGAAATGTAAATAACGGGTTCCTGCGGCCGATAATGCGCAGAGTCAGCAGATTTACTTGTCTGCATCCAAATAGGGATTCAGACATCGTGGATACCGACTGGAAACTTTACAACCGCGCTGTGTACTGAAAATATACCGGGCTGCGACATGCCTAGTGTGAATATCGCTATACGGTGTACAGCTACTTAAAGGGGAGATCCACTCTTCACAAAGTCTATCTGTCTGTCTAATGAATAATTTGTATACAGTATTGTATAAGTTAGTGTATATACCACTGACTATACTAGCTGGTCATACAAGCAGATATTAAAAGCTGAGACTTTTGCCAATATATTCCTGTCAGGAAGATATCGGAGCCCATCATGCACCACGTCACGGTCACTCAGCATGGCAAGGGGTCCTACCACTGCACTAACTGTGGTGTGAACAAGGTCTGAAGGTGATGAAATCCAGCTCACAGCCAAGCTTCCACACAACCGCCTAGCAGGACAACTAGTGCAATGTGAACACGGCCAGACCGTAAGCCACACCAATATCAGACCATGTGATGGAGGTTTCCAGGTGCAACAGAATGTTCAATTGCCAGATAGAGGCCCATTCAATACATATAAAACAGCATCACAAAAATATAGTGGCCAATATGGGGGAACTGTCTCAACCTTGCCATGCTGAGTGACCGTGATGTGGTGCATGATGGGCTCCGATATCTTCCTGACAGGAATATATTGGCAAAAGTCTCAGCTTTTAATATCTGCTTGTATGACCAGCTAGTATGGTCAGAGGTATATCTGTTTGGTGCTTTTCAGTGATTTATATGATTGTATTTTCATCCGCACAATGCTCCTGTCTGTGTAGGATGTTTTTGCGGTGCATGTGGACCGCGCTGGCGGCCTCCTTTGGATGCATTACTTGCTCGGGATGGTCGTTTGCTGCGGTCCACATGCGGTGGGATTGCTCCCCCAATGATAAACACGCTACAGTGTTTGGGGTTTCAGCAGCTCCCCCATACTTGCCACGGTATTTTGTGGTTCACATGCGGTGGGACTGCTCGCCCAATGAAAGACACGCTACAGTGTTTGTGGTTGAGACAGTTCCCCCATATTGGCCACTATATTTTTGTGATGTTGTTTTATATGTATGTATATACCCCCAACCATATGACCACACTTCCTAGTAGTATCTGACAATCATATTGAAGATTGAAGTCGGCTACACTAAATTTCCCTCCGCAGCACTTCAGAGCTCGGTCCCATCAATTACCTCTAAAGACACATTATACGGGCACTTTATGGTAATTGTGACTAATTTACAGAGGGCTGAGGCCCCCGGCAGATGTATATCCTTATGTCTATAAGCGGAGAGGAAAGGATGGGGCGGTGATGTTCCATTAGCAAAGAGCCCATAAACATCTGGTTTGGCCATTCCTGTATACTGTGTGTGAGGAGCAGGAGGACAGGGCACGTCCATGAGAAATGTGGACATTCCTGCATACTGTGTGTGCGGAGCGGGAGGACGGGGCACGTCCATGAGAAGTGACAGAAATGTGGACATTCCTGCATACTGTGTGAGAGGAGCAGGAGGACGGGGCACGTCCATGAGAAGTGACAGAAATGTGGACATTCCTGCATACTGTGTGAGAGGAGCAGGAGGACGGGGCACGTCCATGAGAAGTGAGAGAAATGTGGACATTCCTGCATACTGTGTGAGAGGAGCAGGAGGACGGGGCACGTCCATGAGAAGTGAGAGAAATGTGGACATTCCTGCATACTGTGTGTGAGGAGCAGGAGGACGGGGCACGTCCATGAGAAGTGACAGAAATGTGGACATTCCTGCATACTGTGTGAGAGGAGCAGGAGGACGGGGCACGTCCATGAGAAGTGACAGAAATGTGGACATTCCTGCATACTGTGTGAGAGGAGCAGGAGGACGGGGCACGTCCATGAGAAGTGAGAGAAATGTGGACATTCCTGCATACTGTGTGAGAGGAGCAGGAGGACGGGGCACGTCCATGAGAAGTGAGAGAAATGTGGACATTCCTGCATACTGTGTGTGCGGAGCAGGAGTACAGGGCACGTCCATGACAAGTGACAGAAATGTGGACATTCCTGCATACTGTGTGTGCGGAGCAGGAGTACAGGGCACGTCCATGAGAAGTGACAGAAATGTGGTGTCACTGCCTATGGTGTGTTTAGTGACCCTTTCCTTCACTTGTGGTTGCCCGTGGCAACGTATGGTGTTGTGTGCATGTGGTGGCAGTGTCTCGGCCTTCTGGCTGATCCCCAGGACATGGTTGCCACGCAGGCCGTTGCCTGCGGTAACAGGTGGAGTGTGTGCTTGTTTGTGCTTTTCCCCTTTTAAGTAGCTTCCATCCCTTGCCTGGTATTGGAAGGGTTAACACTGGGTGTGTCTCTGTGTGGGTGTGGCTACTTGGGGCTATTTAGCTCCTGCTGGATGCCAGAAGCTGAGGGGTACTCCAGCCATGCGGTTTGCTGGAGTCATCCTCCTGGTATTATTCCAACTGTCCACTGAGGGCCACCCTTGTGGTCATAAGTTATGTTAGACATTATTGTTCTTTTATTATTGTATGTCTAGTGGTGTCTTTATCTTTATTGCAGCTTATGGTCCTGGGTTCCTGTGTGATGTGTGGTGTGGGCTGTGTCCGTTTGTGTTCTTGTGGACAGCCGCATTCGTGCATGGGTTCCAGGCTGTGTGTCTGTGGCAGGTACGTGTGATACTAGTCTACTTACCTGTCATTGCCATATGCTCTACATGTGCCCCTTTCCTTGCTGCCTGGCCAGTGAGACTCCGGTTCCTCCGTGATGTGGAGGAACAAGTCGTCTTACTCTGCTCCTAGTAGGGATCTTAGGTTCCTGAGTATGAGCCCTCCTACCATCAGGGTTGGCTCATACGGCTAGGAGACAGGGTCAGAATTAGGGATGTGATAGGAGGTGACCTGCTCCCTGATTCCTGTCCTGTCCTGGCCTAGCAGCTATCTTTCATATTGACATCCCACGGATTAGAGTTACCCCCACTCTGATCCGTGACATGTGGACATTCCTGCATATGCAACAGGCTGCCCCCTTCAGGGATGCCAAGTGGTGATGTAGCTTTAAGAGTTTGTGTGTCACGGTGCTCCTACATGGATACCATCACTCCCCAGGGTTAGGCTCCGTATAATGAAAAGGAGCTGTAGTTGGAGGAATAAGTCAAGTCCAGGCGTGGTAAAGTTCCACAGTTTTTATTTGGATCAATTTGCATCCAAACTCTGGGGTTCTACAAATACTGCTTTTGTGGAGCTGGAATATGGGACACGTCCATGAAGTAATAGAAAATGTGGACATTCCTGCATACTGTGTGTGTGAGGAGCAGGAGTACAAGGCACGTCTATGAGAAGTGACTGAAATGTGGACATTTTTAAGAATTTTTTTTCATACAATATATAAAAAATGTAAAAATGTATGGAATATGTTGTGAATGTTGTAGACATCATCAGTATGGTATAAAGAGAGTAAAACAATGCATAGATGGAGATGATACCAAGACCTCAAGGTCCCTCTTGGTGAAGACATTTTGGTGTGAGCATCATCTCCCTTCTGGCACAGAAGCTTCCTGCATGAAACAGACATTGAGCGGGGGAATGCATGGGACATTTGGTAACTTGATGACTAGATTTGAGTACAGGCCATTTCAGTGGACAACCACCACGACTCTGCTTTCAGATCGGAGCACCACAAGACCACACAATCCCAGGACATCAATTACCTAATTGTCCCCACAGCATCCATAAGGCTGGTCTTCGAGCATTTAGTAGAATACATTCTTTTTATTCACTGCTAGTATTAATATTATTATTTATTTGTTAAGTGTATCCAGTAAAGTTTTTTGTATCTGGAGTATTGGTAAACACCACTCACCAGCATTGTGCAGATACAAGTCTTTTCACAATTGGCAGGCTGACATTTTGGTTTTCTTTGGGGCCTTAGTTATTGCACTATATTTTATTGTAAGTAAGTCACAGGTATGTTCTATATACCAGCAGAATAGTGAGTGCAGCTCTGGAGTATAATACAGGATGTAACTCAGGATCAGTACAGGATAAGTAATGTATGTACACAGTGACTGCACCAGCAGAATAATGAGTGCAGCTCTGGAGTATAATACAGGATGTAACTCAGGATCAGTACAGGATAAGTAATGTATATACACAGTGACTGCACCAGCAGAATAGTGAGTGCAGCTCTGGAGTATAATACAGGATGTAACTCAGGATCAGTACAGGATAAGTAATGTATGTACACAGTGACTCCACCAGCAGAATAGTAAGTGCAGCTCTGGAGTATAATACAGGATGTAACTCAGGATCAGTACAGGATAAGTAATGTATGTACACAGTGACTCCACCAGCAGAATAGAGAGTGCAGCTCTGGAGTATAACACAGGATGTAACTCAGGATCAGTACAGGATAAGTAATGTATGCACACAGTGACTGCACCAGCAGAATAGTGAGTGCAGCTCTGGAGTATAACACAGGATGTATCTCAGTATCAGTATAGGATAAGTAATGTATGTACACAGTGACTGCACCAGCAGAATAGTGAGTGCTGCTCTGGAGTATAATACAGGATGTAACTCAGGATCAGTACAGGATAAGTAATGTAATGTACACAGTGACTGCACCAGCAGAATAGTGAGTGCAGCTCTGGAGTATAATACAGGATGTAACTCAGGATCAGTACAGCATAAGTAATGTATGTACACAGTGACTGCACCAGCAGAATAGTGAGTGCAGCTCTGGAGTATAACACAGGATGTAACTCAGGATCAGTACAGGATAAGTAATGTAATGTACACAGTGACTGCACCAGCAGAATAGTGAGTGCAGCTCTGGAGTATAACACAGGATGTAACTCAGGATCAGTACAGGATAAGTAATGTAATGTACACAGTGACTGCACCAGCAGAATAGTGAGTGCAGCTCTGGAGTATAATACAAGATGTGAGTGCAGCTCTCTACATAAGGGCTTTTTTGTGTATCAGTGTTAATTTCATTAGTGGGATTTTACTTTAGCAGTTTTGTTTTTAATTCTTAGATTTATATATATATTTTTTAAATAGGATATACTGCCATATCTCTGTACTGTAGTATTATGTTGCGGTATCAGTGGGATTACCAGTCGTACATGTACAGTCTGTACGTTCTGCTTGTAATGTACAAAGGCTGGGAGGGGCAACAGATTTGTGGAGAGGAGGATACGGACATGAAGTCCTGCACTTATGGTAGGTGAGAGTTTACTTCAGTCTACACCCATCCGGACGTTCTAAGGAACACCTACAATCTGACGGAAGGGGGCGTCAACTGTTCTGTGCCTGACCGCCCCCAAAGACCCGGTCGCCAGGCATTACGTGCAGAATACAGATGGCCAAGTCGCTAAACATATGGATATGGGCAGTATTTAAAGCCAATGTTTCGGTATTTTTAATGTGGGTGGCGACACTGTACATAATAGAACATGGGGCAGACAGAAGAGATACGGTATAAATTATAGGGAAGACAGACACAAACAAATAGTAAAACAAAAAAAGGCCTATTAATGCAGTTTTAGAAGATGGCGCCACCTGCTCACTGCAATAACTGGCAAATCAATTGTCACCATCTCATTATATTTATTCCCTTTCAACGCCATGGCCTAATTCCTAATAAGCAGTCTTATAGCTGTTTAAAGGACTGCTACAGTTTTAGACAAGTGTCTTTTTGATCAGATGGTTTATCAAGGATGAAATCTCAATATTTTTTCCATTTTTACCTCGATTTTGGTTTAGTATGATCACAAGGAAGGCCTCTCTTGTCCGCTGTAGTAAAGAAAATCAACTGCTGCCATCTAGTGGTCAGTTAAGGTAAAGCAACACCAGGTTTTTATCAATTTTCTTCAAATCGTCCAAATCGATCGGCTAAAAACAGGGAGGCTGCTGCAATGTTCAGTCCCTTCACTGAAACTGAGTAGAGTTTTAAAGAGCCCCCCCTGTAATAACAATTCTGAAGCTTCTCTTCTTGTGACGCCATGTCGTGCCATTCTTTTATTATTCCTGCTAGAAGTTATGAATGCATTGCTAACAGTTTGGGCTTTACCAGTTGAGGGCATGATTGTACAGCAGTGATCGGATAGCGTCAGACTGTGTAGAGACACGCACTCCAACTGGTAACACCCAGCTGGACCTTTATTTCAAACTACTGGAAACTTAGGGTATTCATAACTTCTAGAAGGAATAATAAAGGAACCGTGTAACAAAGTTATAAGAATAGACAAGATGATACCAGACGTTTTACTGTAAGGAGATGCTAGCTGCCATACTCACTACACAAAAGTATCACAGTGTATTATATAAGTGATCCAAAGATCACACAAATCCCATAGCGGCACAAAATAAAATAAAAATCTGAATAAAAAAAAAATTAAAATTAAAACCGTTTGGGGTTGTGCCACAAAAAATAACCTACCGTATTTTTCGCCGTATAAGACGCACCGGCGTATAAGACGCACCTAGGTTTTTGGGGAGGAAAATAAGAAAAAAAAATTTTTTAACCAAAAGGTGTGCTGTGGGTTTGGAACTAGGTGGTCTGTGGATGGCACTATTACTGGGGATCTGTGGATGACGGACACTGTTATGGGGGGATCTGTGGATGACGGACACTGTTATGGGGGGATCTGTGGATGACGGACACTGTTATGGGGGGATCTGTGGATGACGGACACTGTTATGGGGGGATCTGTGGATGACGGACACTGTTATGGGGGGATCTGTAGATGACGGACACTGTTATGGGGGGGATCTGTAGATGACGGACACTGTTATGGGGGGAACTGTGGATGACGGACACTGTTATGAGGGAACTGTGGATGACACACTGTTATGGGGGGATCTGTGGCTGGCACTGTTACAGGGGGGGGATCTGTGGATGGCACTGTTATACATGTGTCATCCACAGACCCTCCCAGCCCATAACTGTGCCATCCACAGATCCCCCGCCGCTCCAGTATACTAATATAATATGTCTTATTCAGTTAATAGTTATTAAATATGCCTCTTTATTCCTAAAAGTACCTTAAATCCTAAGCGCTTTAGTACAATGCCGGCAGGCCGGGCAGCCGGCGCGGCGCGTCACTCACTGACGTCACTTGCCTGCGCCGCCTGCTTCATTCATAAAGTAGGCGGCGCAGGCACGTGACATCAGGGAGTTACGCTGCCGCCCGCCCGGCCTGCATTGTACGGATGCGCTTAGGATTTAAGGTACCATTAGGCATAAAGGGGCATATCTAGTAACCATTAATTGAATATGACATTTTATTAGTACACCGGAGCGGCGGGGCGGGCCTTTAGTACAGTGACTGCACCGCCCCGCCGCTATTGCCGGCCCCAGCTCCTCCTCCCAGTCCCTCCCCGAGTCCCCGCTCGCTTTACATCGCATCCAGCGATGTAAAACTGACTGCATTCGCCGTATAAGACGCAGGGGCATTTCTCCCCCATTTTGGGGGAAGAAAAAGTGCGTCTTATACGGCGAAAAATACGGTACCTTTTTCAAACCAAGAATTTTGTCATCAAAAATGTTATTCACTAAAATGTATCTGTCTGGCGCCACCTGCTGGATGAGGTTTTATCCACATGCAGCAGAAATGCACCGGTTTGCGGTGGATTACCGGCGGATCTGCGGCTTGTTTTTCTACGTCCACAAGACATTTGCCTGGGGGTAATGCAAGATATGGAGTAAATTTATTTTGATATCTGTAGCAAAATCCTATCATTGGGTCGAGTTCTGAGGCAATATTTTCATTATGTAGTGAGAAGCTGGAAAAAAAAATCCAAGTGGAGTGGAATTGGGGGTGAAAAAAACGTAATACTGCCACAGTTTTATGAGTTTTGTTTGACCGCCGTTCACTGTGTGGTAAAACTGACTTGTGCTCTTCATTCTCCAGGTCAGTATGATTACGGCAATACCACATATGGATAGTTTTTCTTGTGTTTTAATACTGGGAAAAAAAATAAAAATTAAAAAAAATTTAAAAATTAAAACTTTTTTTATAGTTATTTTAGATGAGGGTTGGCCCTATTGTTTGAGGAAATGAATACGGTGCGCTAGTCGTGACTTGTCTCCCGGTCACTAAAACGTAATTGTATAGTATTACAGACTGGTACTCGGCAACTGGTGTCACTGCGGAGTGAAATATTTTATTTCCGTAAAACACAAATATACATAAAATCACAGTAAGGGTCCATTCACACGTCCGTAATTTGGGTCCGCATTCGTTCCGCAATTTGCGGACCCATTCACTTTCAATGGGGCTGGAACGGATGCAAATCCGATTTTCCGGCATCCGCATTTTCGGGATCCGCATCCGGTTTTTTTCGGGATCCGCAATTCCGTTCCTGAAAAAAAATAGAACATGTCCTATTCTTGTCGGCAATTGCGGACCAGAAAAGGCATTTTCTATTATAGTGTCTGTGATGTGCGGTCGCACATTGCAGGTGTCCGTGTTTTGCCCATTCGCAAAACACTTACGGACGTGTGAATGGACCCTAAGAGATCTAACCATTAAAAATAAACCGTCAAAGATTACCTTAAAAGCATCTAACAATCTGTGGTATATTATAGCTGTGTCGTCCGCCCAGTATCCCGCAGATCGTCTCACTCTTAGTTGTCTGGTTCGGATATTACTATTATCATTGTGGCGCTCTCAGATCGGAGCAGTTCAAACCAGCCATAACCCACCATGTAAATAATGGTTAAAATCCGCTATTGCGTAACTTATATATACACCTCGCCCCAAATTCGCTCACTATCTATATAGCAACGAACGGAAATTAGCCTAGTATCCCATATCATGTTTAGAAATATCTGGGTCACTCCCGGATGACCAGGACTTGTTCTCGTAATACTCTATTTCAATACCTCCTAACAACTCAACTCACACGTCCCTATGTGAAGCTCAGACTCCTGATTTCACTGTCTCCCATAGATTCCACATCTTATTAGAGCTATCATGCCTTCTGTTTATCCAGCTAGTCATTTCTTCAAAGTTGTAAATTTGATCCACTTTTGCCTTCCATTCTTGAAGGGTGGGAGGGTGCGTGTCTAACCAGTGCAATGGTATAAGAGACTTAGCTTTTGCTATCAGATGAGTTAGAAGATTTTTCTTTGTTGGTGAATAGTGACTCGTGGATTTTGACAGAACTACCATCTCTAGAGATATATTAAAACCTGGTGCAGCTATCTTTTTGACTGCTTTATTTATTCCCTCCCAAAACTTTGTGATACTGCAACACGCCAGACCTGCAGGGTATAGCGAAGTGAGGTCACGGTTATGGGCAATCGAGGGTACTCACTATATTGGAGAACCCTGGGCAGGCGCGTGGCAGTGAAGGAGAGGTAGACACGGTTTCTCTGGGGCACGCTCTGTAGATAGGGACCAGGCCTGATGGTGGGTGAGGTGCCCTGGATGTTACGGGTATTTTGAGTGCCTGGGGCAAGGTCCCTGTTGGATTCGTGACGCCAGTGCCTTTGGCCGGTGGCACGCCGGTTGGTGGTTGGAATGATGGAGGTACACAAGTATATGGTGAACCAAACGTAACTTTACTGGACAATCCAACTTTGTACAGCAGGTGTAGCACAGTCTTTGTATCACAGTTCCACAAGTAGGCTTATTCACACAATGGCAGGTAATATTCAGGCAAGATACGCAGAGGGTAAATTCACAAGCACTCAGCAGCAGGTTGTACTTTTCCTCAGAATCACTGTACACTGTCCTTTCTAGAACTCCTGCTCTGGCTTTATATCTCCCAAGGCCCGGATGCCTAAAGGGTGGCTTAAATCCTTGGTTACTATCTTCCTCAGGTATTAGATTCTTGCTGCACTTTCTAGTTTCATCTGCCCATCAGGGTGACTTAGCTTACCCTGGATCGCCCTCTCTTGTAAAGTGGATGACTGTGGGTTTCTCCCAGGAGGTTGGGTCCTGCAACCGGGGTATCTTCAGAGCTAACTTAGGCTCTCTTGTTCTCAGGCAGGCTGGAGCTTCTCACTAGCCTCCTGGACATCACTAGCAGCCAGGGCTATCCAGCTGCATGTCAGGAGCAGGCTTTTTAACCTCTGTCTTCTCAGACTCCTGACTCTGCACTAACTCTCCCTGTCTGGGCCTGGACATTTATACTAGGGGCTCCCTATCTCCCTCTAGTGTCTGGGATGTCCAACTACACCCAACTAGGCCTGCTGTTGCATCATACAGGGGTACACTGCATGTAAAAACACATTAGAACATACATAAAAGGCACAATCAAACATAACACTTCTGTTCCTTGTGAGTAGGAGTAACGCGCACACCAATTAGCCCTTGTGTAGTGCCCACCCCTACCTAGTGGGACACTACAATACAGGGACAGGCCCACCAAATATGTGATAGAGATCCTACCCCCTCCCCACATCTCCAGCACTCCTGGGATTCAGACAGACCTCTTTTGTATAAAAATTCTGGTGTTCTGTACCATCTAGAAAGGAGTTTGTAATGGTTTTCTTGCAATCGTACACATTGCTAGAACCCGTGAGACGTTGCTAATATCTTCTTTGGTTCTTTTTCCCATTCCAGTAGATAAGACGGTTTTATGGTCTCACCCTGACCTCCCAGCACCAAGTAAATCTCGGAAATCTTCCTTCTCTTTGTCTGGGCAGTTTTCAGCAGATCTTCCAAATCAGTGAGGGGTCTCTGGAATGAGAACCTCTTCGCAGCTCTCCCGCACACAGAGTTTATATGTGAATTGGTCAGGAAGAATGTTGGAGATTCCCTAAGCGTTTCAGTGAGCTGCTCTTTTAAGTGACGTTCTATATCTCCCATGAAATCTCTCACTCCAATTTTGGCCAGGCTAGACCACAGGTCTGGGAATATATTTATTGGGATCTCTAACAAGTCGGGAAGAAGGCTTGCTGGCATCAGTGGAGATGGAGAAGGGGCCAAAATATCCCTCATTGAGCTCCATGTCGTGTAAATTCCCTTAAACAAAGGATCCATACTATCTACCGAGTCTTTCTTGATTTTAGGGAGCCAAAGATATTTTTGGAATGAATGCCCAATACTACATTCACATAGTTCTCCTACATCTGACTTTCTCAGTGGTTGCACTAACTCTAGCCATCTTTGTATTTGGATTGCTTTATAATATGTGCCCACATCCGGTATTCCAAGACCCCCTCTTTCTCTTCTCCTCGTCAAGATTTTATTTGACAAACGCGACTTCTTCCCTGCCCATAAAAAACTAGAAAGGAGGCGTTTCATTTCTACAAAGAAATGTGACTCAATGTGTATGGGTACCATTTGTAAAGTGTATAGGATCTTGGGCATTATATATGCCTTGATGATGTTTTTCCTACCCATCCATGACAAAAATGGTATATTATATTTTTGAAGAAGTTGTTTGATAGGGCTTATTAAGGGTACATAGTTGTATTTAAAAAGGTCTCCCAGCTTCTGTGGGATTTTTATTCCAAGGTATTTAATGGGATTTTTGGTCCAGCAGAATGGGGATACTCTCTCCAGTCTCACTGCTTCTTCCTCTGCAAGTGTAATATTCAGGATCTCCGATTTAGCTGTGTTCACTTTGAAATCCGAGATTTTGCTAAATTCCTCTAACCTTTTCTCTAAACTGAGCAGTCCTACTCTAGGGTTCGTTACAATGAAGAGGAGATCGTCAGCGAATGCCGTGCATTTTAACTCTTTCCCTCCATATTTGATGCCTGATATTTCTGGATCTTGTCTGACTGCTTGCAGAAGCGTCTCGGCCACTAGAATGAACAGGGAAGGTGACAAAGGACAGCCTTGCCTAGTTCCGTTCGTGATCTCAAATGTTGGTGAAAGTGTACCATTAACCCTTAATTTAGCGTTTGGCTGCTCGTATAGGGTGAATATCGCATCAATAAAGGACTCTGGCAAGGCAAACTTACCAAGAGTTGCTCTCATGAAACTCCAATTCACCCTATCGAACGCTTTTTCAGCGTCGATTCCTAGTAGTACTAATGGTAGTTTTTTTGTTTGAGCAATATGGATGGAGTGTAGGACTCGATGTGAATTGTCCCTGCCCTCTCTTCTCCCCTTTACAAATCCCGCCTGTTCTGGCTCTATCAGTTTTGGGAGGAACTTACTCAGCCTAGAAGCCATTATTTTCGCCCATATTTTTAAGTCAAGGTTCAACAGCGAGATAGGTCTATACAGAGGCGTAGCTAGAGTTCTATGGGCCCCGGGGCAAACTTTGAATTGCCCCCCCCCCCCCCCCCCACCAGTCATACACAGGGGACTGGCATGGCATCAAATCCTTCATAGAGGCCCGGCCTCGGGGGCAAAATCATGAAATATATACAGAGCGGGCAAAAAATGTAATATATACACAGGAGACAAATGTAATATATACAGAGGGGGCAAAATGTATATATATACCCTCTGCGCCTGCGATCGTTACGCCCCTGCCTTTATATAAATCCATTTTGCCCCCTCTGTATATATTACATTTGTCCCCTGTGTATATATTACATTTTTTGCCCGCTCTGTATATATTTCAATTTTTTTCACTTTGCCCCTATATATGTCATTATTTTGTCCCCCAGGCTGGGCCCCTATGAAGGATTTGCTGCCATGCCAGTCCCCTGTGTATTACCACTGTGCCATGCTGCCAGGTGCCCCTCTGTGAGTTATGAAGCCAGCGGTGTGTGCACATTTACACACCTTCTCTGAGGAGACTTCTCCACTCCCGTCATCTGGCGTGCGCCGCGGGCCCGAGGGATCCGGCGAGATTACAGCAAGAAAGCAGCGCCGGATTGATGGAGGCGGCGCCGGATTGGTGGAGGCGGCGCCGGATTGGTGGAGGCGGGGCCGGGGGTGGGGCGGGATGTAATTCACTGTGAGAGCGCATCGCTGTGCCGCCGGTCAGGCATGACCTGACTGGCCATTATTAACCCCTTAAGGACACATGACGTATCGGTACGGCATGTTTCCCGAGTCCTTAAGGACACATGACGTACCGGTACGTCATGTGTTGTTCCGATCACTGCCGTGCGGCCGGCTGTGATCGGAACAAGGTGCCTGCTCAAATCATTGAGCAGGCACCTCGGCTAAATGCGCGGGGGGGTCCCGTGACCCCCCCATGTCCGCGATCGCAACAAACCGCAGGTCAATTCAGACCTGCGGTTTGTTGCGCTTTCTGCAGTTTCTGATCGCTGCGGTCCCTGACCGCGGCGATCAGAAACTTTAGTGTGGCGAAAATATATATTTATCACCCCCCCTGCACCTCTGAATGATTTTAGCCCGGTGGGAGGTGCAGGGGGGGTGTTGCGGGCGGTGGGGGCGGTGCGGGAGGCGGGCGGTGCGGCAGGCGGGATCGCGATCCCCCGCCCGCCTCCTATTGCGTAATCGTTGGTGTACAGTGGGTATACCAGGGTGCCAGCACATTGCTGGCACCCTGGTATAAACGGCTGACATCGGTGATGCGATGTCAGCCGTTTAACCCTTTCCATACAGCGGTCCGTACGGACCGCTGTATGGAAAAAGTTAACAGTAAGAGGGAGCTCCCTCCCTCTCCGATCGGGGGGCTGCAGTGCCTTTGCAGCCCCCCGATGGAGAGGGAGAGAGCCCCCAGACAGCCCCCCCAGAGCCCCGTCCTTACCCTTCCCCGTCTGCGCAGTTCTGACCATAACTGAGCAGACGGGGAAGGTTCCCATGGCAACAGGACGCCTCTCAGGCGTCCTGCTGTCCATGGTGCTGAACAGATCTGTGCTGAAAGCATAGATCTGTTCAGTGTAAGTAAAATATAGTACAGTGCAATATATATTGTACTGTACTGTATTATACAGACATCAGACCCACTGGATCTTCAAGAACCAAGTGGGTCTGGGTCAAAAAAAAAGTGAAAAAAAGGTAAAAATCAAAAAACACATTTATCACTGATTAAAAATTAAAAAAATAAAATTCCCTACACATGTTTGGTATCGCCGCGTCCGTAACGACCTGATCTATAAAACGGTCATGTTACTTTACCCGAACGGTGAACGCCATAAAAATAAAAAATAAAAAACTATGATGAAATTGAAATTTTGTCCACCTTACTTCCCAAAAAAAGGTAATAAAAGTGATCAAAAAAGTCGCATGTACGCCAAAATTGTAACAATCAAACCGTCATCTCATCCCGCAAAAAATGAGACCCTACTTAAGATAATCGCCCAAAAACTGAAAAAACTATGGCTCTTAGACTATGGAAACACTAAAACATCATTTTTTTTGTTTCAAAAATGAAATCATTGTGTAAAACTTACATAAATAAAAAAAAGTATACATATTAGGTATCGCCGCGTCCGTATCGACCGGCTCTATAAAAATATCACATGACCTAACCCCTCAGGTGACCACCGTAAAAAAATAAAAATAAAAACGGTGTAAAAAAAGCCATTTTTTGTCATCTTACGTCACAAAAAGTGTAATAGCAAGCGATCAAAAAGTCATATGCACCCCAAAATAGTGCCAATCAAACCGTCATCTCATCCCGCAAAAAATGAGACCCTACTTAAGATAATCACCCAAAAACTGAAAAAACAATGGCTCTTAGACTATGGAGACACTAAAACATTTTTTTTGTTTTAAAAATGAAATCATTGTGTAAAACGTACATAAATAAAAAAAATTGTATACATATTAGGTATCGCCGCGTCCGTGACAACCTGCTCTATAAAATTACCACATGATCTAACCTGTCAGATGAATGTTGTAAATAAAAAAATAAAAAACGCTGCCAAAAAAGCTATTTCTTGTTACCTTGCCGCACAAAAAGTGTAATATAGAGCAACCAAAAATCATATGTACCCTAAACTAGTACCAACAAAACTGCCACCCTATCCCGTAGTTTCTAAAATGGGGTCACTTTTTTGGAGTTTCTACTCTAGGGGTGCATCAGGGGGGCTTCAAATGGGACATGGTGTAAAAAAAAACAGTCCAGCAAAACCTGCCTTCCAAAAACCGTATGGCATTCCTTTCCTTCTGCGCCCTGCCGTGTGCCCGTACAGCGGTTTACGACCACATATGGGGTGTTTCTGTAAACTACAGAATCAGGGCCATAAATAATGAGTTTTGTTTGGCTGTTAACCCTTGCTTTGTAACTGGAAAAAAAAAATTAAAATGGAAAATCTGCCAAAAAAGTGAAATTTTGAAATTGTATCTCTATTTTCCATTAAATCTTGTGCAACACCTAAAGGGTTAACAAAGTTTGTAAAATCCGTTTTGAATACCTTGAGGGGTGTAGTTTCTTAGATGGGGTCACTTTTATGGAGTTTATAATCTGGGGGTGCATCAGGGGGGCTTCAAATGGGACTTGGTGTCAAAAAACCGGTCCATAAAAATCAGCCCTCCAAAAAACAAACGGCGCACCTTTCCCTCTACGCCCCGCTGTGTGGCCGTACAGTAGTTTACGGCCACATATGGGGTGTTTCTGTAAACAGCAGAGTCAGGGCAATAAAGATACAGTCTTGTTTGGCTGTTAACCCTTGCTTTGTTAGTGGAAAAAATGGGTTAAAATGGAAAATTAGGCAAAAAAATGAAATTCTCAAATTTCATCGCCATTTGCCAATAACTCTTGTGCAACACCTAAAGGGTTAACGACGTATGTAAAATCAGTTTTGAATACCTTGAGGGGTGTAGTTTCTTAGATGGGGTCACTTTTAGGGAGTTTCTCCTCTAGGGGTGCATCAGGGGGCTTCAAATGGGACATGGTGTAAATAAACCAGTCCATAAAAATCAGCCTTCCAAAAACCAAACGGCGCACCTTTCACTCTACGCCCCGCTGTGTGGCCGTACAGTAGTTTACGGCCACATATTGGGTGTTTCTGTAAACGGCAGAGTCAGGGCAATAAAGATACCGTCTTGTTTGGCTGTTAACCCTTGCTTTGTTAGTGGAAAAAATGGGTTAAAATGAAAAATTAGACAAAAAAATAAAATTCTCAAATTTCCTCCCCATTTGCCAATAACTCTTGTGCAACACCTAAAGGGTTAACAACGTATTCAAAATCAGTTTTGAATACCTTGAGGGGTGTAGTTTCTTAGATGGGGTCATTTTTGGGTGGTTTCTATTATGTAAGCCTCGCAAAGTGACTTGAGACCTGAACTGGTCCCTAAAAATTGAGTTTTTGTAAATTTCTGAAAAATTTCAAGATTTGCTTCTAAACTTCTAAGCCTTATAACATCCCCAAAAAATAAAATATCATTCCCAAAATAATTCAAACATGAAGTAGACATATGGGGAATGTAAAGTCATCCAAATTTTTGGGGGTATTACTATGTATTACAGAAGTAGAGAAACTGGAACTTTGAAATTTGCTAATTTTTCCAAATTTTTGTTAAATTTGGTATTTTTTGGTGCAAAAAAAATAATTTTTTTGACTTCATTTTACCAGTGTCATGAAGTACAATATGTGACGAAAAAACAATCTCAGAATGGCCTGGATAAGTCAAAGCGTTTTAAAGTTATCAGCACTTAAAGTGACTCTGGTCAGATTTGCAAAAAATGGCCTGGTCCTTAAGGTGAAATAGGGCTGTGTCCTTAAGGGGTTAAAGTAAGATTAAAAAATGTTAATCACTTGCGTGCGGGGCTGTGGAGACCGCGATCATTAGGACTTGCAAGGGGGGCCCTCTGGGCCCCCCTGGCTTAGGGGCCCGGTCGCAACTGCGACCGCTGCGACCCCTATAGTTACGCCACTGGGTCTATAGCTGCCACAATGTGGTGGGTCCTTACCCTCTTTATGTATCAGCGTTACAAAGGATTCTTGTGTTTGTCTTGTCAGCGACTCTCCCTGCAGAAGGGAGTTGCAAACTTCTGTGAGTTTAGGTATAAGGAGATCCTCAAACGTTTTGTAGTAAGCTAGGGGGGGTCCATCCGGACCTGGGCTTTTACCGGGCGGAAAGCTGTTTATTATGCTACTAATCTCTTCTGCTGAAATCGGGTTTATCAAGAAGGATGCTTCCTCAGTTGCAAGAGAGGGTAAATTCAGGGAGCTGAGGAATTTTGTGATACTTTCATCCCTAATGCTTACACTTTCGCTATCCTTATTTTTATTAAGATTATATAGTCCCTCATAAAACTTTTGAAAGGCTTTTGCTATAGAAGGAGTGTCTGAAAGAATTTTCCCCGTTTCATCTTTGATTTTGGGTATGTGTGTTACTTGCTTAGTTTTTTTTAGTAATGAAGTCATCATTTTCCCTCCTTTATTGCCATGTGCATAAATTTTATGTTGGAAATATAGCATCTGCTTTGCGGCCTTTCTGGAAAGCAAGTTGTGTAAATTTAGTCTAAGGCTCTTCAAGTCTTCTTGGAAGGCTCTACTGGTAGACTGTTTATTCAGCCTCTCTAGGGTCGCTATTTGAGCTAGAATTGAGTCAATCTCTTTTTGTTGTTCTTTTTTGACCTTGGATCCTAGGGCTATGAAGATTCCTCTTATGTAAGCTTTGTGCGTCTCCCAGATAACTGTGTTTTTGCTGTGAGCAGGAGAGTTAACTCCAAATGTGACCTAACCTGGTCCGAGTTCTGCTTGCTGTTCAACAGCGACTCGTTCAGTCTCCAATTCCAATTCCTCCTAGGCAGGGAGGCCAGGGTGAGACTCGCCGTACATGGAGCATGGTCGGAAATCGTGATGTTTCCTATCCCAGAAGTGCTAAAGAGAGGCAGAGGTTAAAATATAGTCAAGTCTCTGGTAGGATTTGTGTGGGTTAGAGTAAAAGGAGAAGTCTCTTACTGTGGGATTGAGAGATCTCCATACGTCCACCAGATGTAGCTCTTGCAATTTCTTATATAGTTTACTAATATGTTTTTGCGAGATATGTGTTTTAGTAGTGGATGAGTCTATTGCAGGATTGAGGGTTAAGATGAGATCTGTCCCTATGATTATCTGTCCTTCTGCGAATGTTTTGATTGTGTCAAGACTCTTTATTATCCACGGGACTGTGACCGTGTTAGGAGCGTATAGGTTGGCAAGAGTGAATCTGTGGGAACCTACCCTCTGCATCTGTTAGTTGTGGTTTCAATATGAATGGGACAGTATGATGTATAGCAATCGAAACTCCTTTAGAAGCAGAGGATGGGTGTGTGCTATGGAACCATTGTTTGTACGGATGGGTATGTATTTTTGGTATTTTACTCTGACGGAAATGTGTTTACTGAAGAAATAGGTCAGCATCAGTTTGCTACGTTTGGCAGGGGTGTTCAGACCCTTTACATTAAACGTTGTGACCTTTAAAACACTCATGATATGGTCCCACTCAGAAGCTGGTAATATGGTTCTTATTCCTATTCGAGTAGAACTCTCTTGTAGATGCTAAACCGTCCTGTAGAGGATGAGAAGCTGGCTAATGGGGAGAGGTGGTTAGGTATGATAGGGAGGAAAGGCACGGATAAATAATAAGACTATCACAAATTATTACCAGTAACTGTAAAAGTAAATAAACTATTGGTAAGTAGATGCTGGCTTAAGTAGCTTTTAGCGTAGATTATTTTAGCGTAGTTACACAGCCAGCTTCGATAGACTCAACTATGTCTATCTAAATACACTAAACCCCTATGGACGTAGTATACTGAGTATTAGGATAGAGTCCGTCGATTCCTGCGGACTCTCCCAAATATCTGTGACTCAAGAGAGGACAAAGGCCTGTTGCCTGAGTCCCAGATATTGACAGATACTATGTCGTGTTGTTACCCGACACAGGGCGGTAAGTAGGGGTATTTGTATTTACCTTCTAGCCTACCAGCCTACCTCAGGCTGAAGGCCAGTGCAATTATTAAACATTATGAAATAACCTGAACCGTAGAGAACATGTTAGCATAAAATGAACATCTCCACAAAACTCGGCAATTATATCGTAATACATTGAAGCATTGCTATCCTGTAAGACACTCAGGATCCCTGCAAAGCTAGTGTGCTATAGACCAGAGGGTTTCTAAAGGGAAGGGGAACAGGGATAGGGGATAGAGAGGCAGGAAGTTTATGGAAAAAGGGGGGGACAGGGGGGGGTATGGGAGGTAAAAAGGGGGGGGGGGGAGTGCAGATGGATCTTCAATTTTTCTTAAGCTGCAGACACGTGTCTGCCTA
The DNA here is from genome assembly GCF_014858855.1 of Bufo gargarizans. Taxonomy (NCBI): domain Eukaryota; kingdom Metazoa; phylum Chordata; class Amphibia; order Anura; family Bufonidae; genus Bufo; species Bufo gargarizans. The sequence goes on along the minus strand of NC_058090.1, from coordinate 96,844,318 downwards.
ATAATTCTCCCTTTTGTTGTGTTTTTTTATTTTTTTTATTTTTATACTCCAATGCTTCATGGCTAATTGCCATTTGCTTATATAAAACTTAGGGCCCTTTACCACACCCCTAACCTATGCTAGACAGGAAGGTTAAATGTGGCTGGATGGACCTTCCTAACTAGTGATCTGTAGATTCGCCTGATACTCTGGTTAGTCACGGCGGAGGTGAAGATGGACGACTCGCGTTTCTCAGTGCCTTGCTTGTTCTGGTGATAGGGATCCTCTTCCAGGACTCCATTTTCGGTAGATGTGGAAGCGAGGTTGGATGGACTATAGGCATCCAGGTAGGGACCTCTATAGGTTGAATTCCCAGGGCCGACCACGCTTTATTTAAGTCCTCCGGTGTATGGTTTGCTATCCTTTTACCATTTTTGAGGATGGAAATTCCAAATGGGTACAGCCAGGAATAGGGTATCTTTTGGTTTCTCAAAACTTCCAGCAACGGTTTCATGATGCGGCGTTTTGCTAAGGTGGAGGGTGCAATATCCTGAAACAGAGCTATTTCTGCCTCCTGTCCGACTAAGTCGGAGAAGATCTCCATTGTTACCTTGCTCAGTGCCTCGTTCGCCCAGGACTCTGGCAGGCCCTTTATGCGGACATTCCGCCTCCTGCTGCGGTTCTCCTGATCCTCAAGTAAAGTCATGGCTCTATTCAGCTCAGCTGTGTGTAGCTCTATATGTTCCGCCAAGCCCTCTGAGTGCGCCACTACATCATGGGCTGTTGTTTCTAGAAATTCCACCCTGTGGCCGATTTGCTTTAGATCTGATTTAATGTCCGACAATTCGTTGAGGACAGGTTTTATAGCTCTCTCAAGTGCTTGCCCCAGTACCTTAGTTAAGAAGGTTTTAGACACCGGAGAGCTGTCCTGTGTCTCAGTGTCTTCTTCTCTGGTGCTTTCTACTTCTGACTCTTCCTCTTCCTCAGCCCGCGCTGCAGCCGCCGCCATCTTAGCGCTCAAGCCTGGTGAGTGTGCCGCTTTCTTGCTAAAGAATCTTCGCATCTCCTGCTGCCCTTTATCGGATTTCGGTGTGTCAGTCGGTTCAGCGCCTCTGTCTCTACCATATTTCACCATTTTTGTTCAGGTTCTTCCTCTGTACTAGCCTTCTTGTGCCTAAGTGTGGAGGAGCTGAAACTTCACGCTGCCATCCACCTCGGCGTCCAGGCTCTGCCCCAGCATATAGAATTTTAACGCAGTCCCAGCATTAAAATATATAAAAGTTCCAGGGGTTTGAAGGAGACTTTCGCTCTTAAGGACTTCCCTTTGTTGCAAGATAAACAATAATCAACAGACCGTTATCCGTCACAATCCAATCCAGGTAATCGCCCAGGTCCCAGGTGCAGCAGTCCGGAGTAGTTATCAAATAAAACAATTCTCTGATGAATTCTGCTAGCAGATAAAAAGTCACTCCTCACGGGTACTTGAGGGCTGAGTATATATTGCCGAACGCGTTTCGAGGTCTAAATTATAACTGACCTCTTCCTCAGTGGTATCTCAGCCTCTGTCAACAGAAATGTGTGACTGCTAATTTTTTTGCGGGACGATCCGCAGTTTTTGTTTTAAAGAGACAGGGGGCACACCAAATACTTACAGGAGTGCAAGGGGTGGTGAAACTACATATGACAAAAATGATCCAACCCAAGAGAGAGTCAAAAGATCCACCCCATAAATGCACATCCAACCATTATAGAATAAAATATATGTATAAAGTTTATTAGACACAACAACACACAAGCATTAAAAAAATTGTATACAATCTAGAACAAAGTGCGGTATGCAATGAATAAATGTAACCGACACATACAGGTCCACTGAATTATCACAAGAAAATATATGCGTTTGTAAACCAGCATATAAAGCAATACAATAAATCACATATAGCAAATGTAAGGTAAGGTAAGACCACTAGAATTAAATGTGCAAAAAGACCGACATGGGGTCAAATATCAAGAGCCAAACCTACATAGCCAGCTGGTACAGTGGACCTGGAAACATAGCAAGCGCCCAACGCGTGTCGCCGGAGCAATCCGGCTTCCTCAGGGGTAAAGGACTGTGTGTTCGGGCGTCAGTTAATATAGAGTCTTAAATCAATTAATTACGTTCACCTGTGTGGCAGGAAACTGTGTTCAGTGCATAAGCATATCCCATTCCAATCAGAACACGAAACCGGAAGTGTGGATCACATGATCGGCTGGTGGAACGCATGCTGGAACGCATATGCGATCCACCAGCCAAAACACCGCCACACAACCAGAGGACATGGAGAGCAGATGGGTCTATATTAAACAATAATAAAGAGTAATATGGCAAATGCAACAATTCATAGCAGAATCAGCAGTGCTAGACAAGCTGGCACATAATCCGGACGGCACCCACAAACCGGAAGTGGATACTAGAACCGGAAGTGTGGATCACATGGTCGGCTGGTGGAACGCATAGTGGAACGCATATGCGATCCACCAGCCAAAGCACAGCCACACAACCTGGGGGACAAGGGAGGCAAAAGAATCATATCATTCTTTATTGTTCAGCACAGATTCTTTTGCCTCCCTTGTCCCCCAGGTTGTGTGGCTGTGCTTTGGCTGGTGGATCGCATATGCGTTCCACTATGCGTTCCACCAGCCGACCATGTGATCCACACTTCCGGTTCTAGTATCCACTTCCGGTTTGTGGGTGCCGTCCGGATTATGTGCCAGCTTGTCTAGCACTGCTGATTCTGCTATGAATTGTTGCATTTGCCATATTACTCTTTATTATTGTTTAATATAGACCCATCTGCTCTCCATGTCCTCTGGTTGTGTGGCGGTGTTTTGGCTGGTGGATCGCATATGCGTTCCAGCATGCGTTCCACCAGCCGATCATGTGATCCACACTTCCGGTTTCGTGTTCTGATTGGAATGGGATATGCTTATGCACTGAACACAGTTTCCTGCCACACAGGTGAACGTAATTAATTGATTTAAGACTCTATATTAACTGACGCCCGAACACACAGTCCTTTACCCCTGAGGAAGCCGGATTGCTCCGGCGACACGCGTTGGGCGCTTGCTATGTTTCCAGGTCCACTGTACCAGCTGGCTATGTAGGTTTGGCTCTTGATATTTGACCCCATGTCGGTCTTTTTGCACATTTAATTCTAGTGGTCTTACCTTACCTTACATTTGCTATATGTGATTTATTGTATTGCTTTATATGCTGGTTTACAAACGCATATATTTTCTTGTGATAATTCAGTGGACCTGTATGTGTCGGTTACATTTATTCATTGCATACCGCACTTTGTTCTAGATTGTATACAATTTTTTTAATGCTTGTGTGTTGTTGTGTCTAATAAACTTTATACATATATTTTATTCTATAATGGTTGGATGTGCATTTATGGGGTGGATCTTTTGACTCTCTCTTGGGTTGGATCATTTTTGTCATACGATCCGCAGTTTTTGTTAATACCATTTTGGGGTGTCTTTGACTTTTTGAACACTTTTTTGGGGGAGGTAAAGTGCTAAAAATTTATTTTTTATATTTTAATAGTATGGGAGTTCTCACACGCGGCGATGCCCATAATGTTGATTTAAGTATTTAGATTTTCGCTTAAGGGGTGTGATTTGAATTTTAATATATAGATTTTATTTTTTAAGAACTTAATATTTTTTTTCTTTTGTGGACCACAACACACAATTATCAGAATTAGTGTCATGCTCATGTGTGGGAGAAAAACACCACACCGAGCATAGGAGGGAAAGGAGATACCGGAATAAGGCCTGGAAACTAGGGAAGGAAGATGTGGTAGCTGCAAATACAGTGGAGGAGTTTAAGCATGCATGGGATAGGCATAAGGCCATCCTTCATATAAGATAGGGCCAGGGGCTATCCATAGTATTTAGTATATTGGACAGACTAGATGGGCCAAATGGTTCTTATCTGCCGACACATTCTATGTTTCTATGGTCACCTCCTAGAGAAAACCTTAACTCCAGTCCTGACAGACTACCAGTATGAACAGGCCCCAAAGGTAGGCAGGCTCATACACCGGATACCTAGAACCCTTTCTCACCCTATAGGACCCTGTAACTAATGTCAGGACTGAGTCAACCTGTTCCTCCAAAGGGAAGGACAAACAGGAGTCTCCCTCCGGCCTAATGACAAACAACAGGGAAAGGCAACACACATATATATATATAAAATGGAAAAATGGACAGCACTTCCAAAAATATAAAAACGTGAAAATTTTATTTACCATATGGTACAATACAGCGACGTTTCGGCCCATCCATAGAGCCTTTCTCAAGCAAAAAACACAAGTGACTTGTAGCATATATATATAGCCAAACAAATTAATCAATCAATCAAATATAAATGCATAAGTGATAATAGTGGAAATTCATAGATAAAATCATGTTAAAAAGTGACATTATGACATAAAAACTAGTGAATATACAATTTTACATACTATTATAGACATAGCATAAGTGACAGTGTACAAATATATTACATTGCACCATATTCATACTACATCATTAGTGTACACATCTGTGTGTGTTCATTAATCACAAGTGATACCAATCAGGGCGACAGCATGATGATCGGGGACAAATCAAGGGTATGTTCCTACCGACCAGGTGTGACGTGGACAACGTGTACTCCAAAGCCGAAAACTCGGCGTACTAAACGCTTCAGTGGTTGCGTCAAACATCCACCCAGGAACCAGTCACTCCAGCCGTCGCAGGAGTGTGCGCTCTTCCATATCACATTCCCGGTGGCCATCTTTGAAATGGTACTAGTAGTTTGACTCATAAAGCGCCATCTTGGAATAGGTAAATCGCCCAATGCTCCTCTGTTATAGAGGCAAAGGTGTATATTAAGGTGCATCCTGGAATAGGGGAGGTGACCTCTTGTCAAAGAAGACAAGCCTCATTCCTGGGGCACCGACGGTGTATACGCGCACAATACGTTCAAGCACATATCCTATCAGGTCCACAAACCAGTACCTGCACTCATGAACAAGAGGGTTCTCCTCATATTGTTAGGGCTATGCAAACTACAGATATGACATTGGCGCGACCATGGTGTCATGAAAAAATTCATAATGTCAATAACAGTGTACAGGTAAGTCACAGTATACCTACAGTGGATACATGTCCAGACATCCTCCCAATTAATGTCCAAGATCATCACAGTGTCTACAAAGAAATATATATATATTCAATAAAGTGTGTTCTTTAGAAATCACTTTATACTCATGAGGCTACGTAAACACATGGTGTCATATTCAACATTAAACAAACAATATCATAAATAACCTAGCAAATAATGACAAAAATCATTGTGGATGCAATGGCCGTGGTCTTTATTAAATTTTGGGGGTAACATAAACCAAAAGCAAATAAGCCATTATAAATTTGAAATGGCCATAATAATAAAGTCCATTACCACTTATCATTTGTCCACCCAGAAAGCTGGGAGACATTCTCCCCCCCCCCCCCCCCCAAAAAAAATTCCAAAGACCGCAACATATCTTCGGGAGGACGGGCGGGACACGCTGACTGAATCCTCAATGTAAGTACTGCTCCATAAATAGCCCATATAAAATTCCCGCCACAAACGGCCCATTATAGTGTTGAGCGAACTTCTGTTTTAAGTTCGGCGTCTAAAGTTTGGCTTCCGGTTAGCGGAGAATCCCGATATGGATTCCGAATACCGTTGTGGTTCGGAATTCATATCGGGATTCGGAATCCATATCGGGATTCTCCGCTAACCGGAAGCCGAACTTTAGACGCCGAACTTAAAACAGAAGTTCGCTCAACACTACCCATGACCAATCAAAGTTCAATTTAAAAATAGAAAATATGCCCAGCAACCAGGCAGCAACAGATTTAACCAATAGCAACACTGGGCAAACTTGCCCAGCAACCATCCAGCAACCAAATTAACCAATCCTGAAGCTGTCTGACTTGTCACAGTCTTACTGAAAATCTGAGGAGAAATTACCACAGAAACATACACCATGAGGGGCAAAACCCATTCTGGCCCTGCCCCCGACATCATTCAAAGCTGAGAAGGCAAACCAACCCTTCATCAAGCTTATATTCCACATTCAAATCAAAGGGTCTGAGACAATTAAGTGTATATATCCAGTGCATCTCCTTTTTTCTTTAGTAACAGCGTTGTATTGCCACCTCTCCTAGGTAACTGTCTGCGGGTGCGCGTGGACCTTGCACCGGTGCCACCGGGACACATCTAGGTGACACTCATCGGCCCCTCTACCCACTGATAGTTTTTTAACAGGTATGACCACAGCTGATCTATATTTACCTAATTAAATAATTTGATGATACTGACTATATAGGACGAGTTCCTAGGATTACAATGTACATGGACCTCTGAGGAAGCTAGTCCAGGAACTAGCGATACGTGTTAGGCTTGAGTGCATTCCTCCTGGATGGGTTTTGTATGCTCTGTGTGTTACCACCATGTTTGTGTCTCCATTACAGGACTGAGGGATATATATTTTTTGCAGGGATTTGACGGTTCACCCGTTGGTGCATTGCTCTCCCTGTGGGACACCACCACACATTGACATAATCATTGCTATACTTTTATTGTACCATCCTTGGGGTCTGCCCCATGTAAATGTTGTTTTTAACTTTGATATTTCAATAAATTGCTTATTTTTTTGATGTGCGGCCATTGTATGGTATTTCTTTGTCTGGTTGTATTCCGGTAACTGTCTGTGATCAATTATCCAACATTGCAAGTCTTTTTCTGAATGATTCCGGTCTGTGAAGTGTTTAGGGACAGGTAAGTCACGTCGTTTTTTGCGTATGGACAGTCGGTGATTGTTTAGCCGTGTCTTCAAGTCTGTGGAGGTCTCGCCCACATATAGTAGCTTGCAGGGACATGTTAGTATATAAATAACAAAAATTCGAATTGCATGTAAGATGGAAGCGAATTGGGTACATCACTCCTGTATCTGGATGTATAAATCTACTGCCCTTGCAAATATAACGACAATTGACACAGCACAGGCACGGAAAACTTCCTAAGCACGGCCGTGTCAATGTGGTTTGTGTAATTCCCTTCTTGGGGCCAATATCTGCCCTTGTGAGTTGGTCACGCAGATTTCTTGAACGACGAAATGAGAACAATGCCCCCAGTGGCGTCTGATGATGCAATTAATACAGTCCGTATACGTAGAAATAAATAGAATTCTAGTATGCATTTGTCTAGATTGACCAATAAACAATGTGTCTGTGACGGTCACGTACACTACACACATGGGGGAGGATAGTGACCACTGCGCTCCACCCTCACCCCTGGCCCTGCCTACTTGCCTCACAAGTCCTAATGACAGGGGATAACTAGACGACAGTCCCTAACTTAGGATACGTGCGGGGAAGACAGACAAGACAAATAACGGAACGTGAACAGACCGGGTCAATACCTAGAGAGCTACGCGGTACTAAGAAATGAGCAGAGAATAGTCAGGAAAAGCCGAGGTCAAATACCAGGATAGAAACGAAGTACAACAGGAGTCCGCAAAGAATTGTCAGGTAGAAGCCGGGGTCAGGATACCAGGAGAGATGTGCAGTACAGGAGGAGCAGGCAAAGGATCGTCAGGGAACAGGATCAGGTAGTATTCAGTAGTCCAACAAAATGCCAGGAACCTAGAATTAACAGGCAACCTGTGACCAGCGTCACATGACCGACGGACCGACCAGTCGAGCACCGAGTGATTAGCTCGGCGCTTAAGGCAGACCTAGGAGCAGGGAGCCTCCCAGCTAGCAAAGCCACCCTGGGAACGAGGTCAAACACAGATCCTCGCTCCCAAAGCTAAGCAGCAGGTCTGCGGCTGATGGGAGACCAAGTGCGCCTTCGGCACCCCGTTACAGTGTCCTTCCTTTCAATTGTTCGTACCTTTACCATTTGTGTTCTCAATAGATCACATGGATATACTCTTTTCCTAAACCTATCAGCCATAACATCCAATGTGTTATCAAGTGTATTAGGTTCTGAAACTTTGCGCTTTGCCCTTAAAAACTGTGAGTATGGAAGATGCTTCATCATACTCCTGGGATGGTTGTTGTCAAAACGTAAAGTCGTGTTTTTGTCTGTAGGTTTAGTGTATAATTGAGTGTGTAGTCTCCCATACAGGTATCTAACCGTCGTGTCCAGAAATTGTATTTCTGAATTAGAGTGTACCAAAGTGAATTGTAAATCGTTGTTCACATCGTTAAGTGTAGTATAAAAGTCCATCAATTGAGATAGTTCACCTGTCCATATGAGGAAGATGTAGTCTATATATCGCCACCACCTCAGAACATGTCTGAAGTGGCGGGACAGATAGACACCATCCTCGTCAAACATTGTCATGAAAATATTGGCATATGTGGGTGCCATATGTGACCCCATCGCCACACCTCGTATCTGCTTGTAATATGTGTCCTGAAACAAAAAATAATTCTGTCTCTGGACAATGTCAAGCAGTCGGATGATAAGATCACTGGCAGCTGTAGATAGCGTGGACATGTCTAGCATATGTTTCACTGCTGAAATACCCAAATTGTGATCTACATAGGTATATAATGATGTTACATCAAATGAGGCTAAAATTATCTCATGTGAGGGGGGCGTGGCTAGCCTGCTGAGCGTGATGGCCGCTTGAGAGAAGAGCTCCTGCACCCCAGCGACTGCAATCTCGCTTGCCCCTCTCAGATTGCGTCCGAGCGGTACCGCTCTGTACCCACAGATGCCCAATCCTTCCCCCATCACAATGGGGAAGTCAAAGAAGCAGCTGCCGAAGCTACAAGACGGCAACCTGGAGAGCTATTTCGACAGGGGAAGATCTAAAGATGGCGCCGACTGTTAGAATCCCCTATTAGCACCATGTCATCTGCTCCAACAGCTCGCTCACCGTCTCCACCGGATCTGCCGGCACTAACCTGCTGAACACATCACCTCCGTCGTTCCCACTGACTCCAAAGGATACCAGAGCTCCGGTGCGCACAGCTCCTGAGATCCAAAATGGCGAGACCACCTGTTTGGAAGCTCTCATCCTCAGATGACTGCATCGGACGCCCTGGGCCAACCGCAGCTCTGTGAGTGCACATATGCATCTCACACCACGGCGTCTTCTGACCCCTTTCAACTATTACCTACCTCAGACAAACCTGTCACAGAGGATAGACTTAAAGCCATGCTACTAGCTTTAAAGTCCTCTCTGCATGCGGACATTGCGGAAATGATTAATCCACTTTCTGCTAGATTGCAGACAACTGAGGATAAAATCTACCATATGGAAACAAAAATGGGCGAATTTGCATCCTCCCAAAACACAGTTATAGATGCCCACAATGACATGGCTGACGAGCTTAAAGCCATTAAACTAAAGAAGGCGGACTTAGAAGATCGCTCCAGGCGAAATAACGTGAAATTTAGGGGCATTCCTGAAGATGTTGCTCCCCAGGAACTGCAACCTAAAAGGACTAATGAAAGTGCTTCTACCACAGATCCCAGCCCCTGACATAATTATTTATAGGGCCCACAGGATCCCTAAGCCTCCGCACCTAGGCCCTAATATCCCGCGTGACACCCTTGAACGCATTCATTTCTTCCACACCAAGGAGGCACTCATGGCTGCGGCACGGAAAAAGAACCCACTCCCAACGCCTTACCAAAAAGTTAAGCATTTTACAGACCTATCTATGGTCACCCTCCGCCAACGCAGAGCGCTGCTACCAATCACGACAGTTCTCCATGATCATGATGTCCCCTATAAGTGGGGTTACCCCTTGAAAGTACTCATCCTCAGGGACCGACAAACCCATGCCATCAAGACACTTGATGAAGGAAGACAACTCCTCCAGTCGTGGCAGATCCCATTGTCGCCGGGCAACATAGAGGATAATCCCACCTCATCGGCTCCTTCAATTCCGTTAACATCAGAGGACTGATGCCCTAGAATGATCTCCTACCGTCGATATTCCAAAGAGAACATCATTCCTGCAGTTGTACTGCTTACCATTACCTGTGTTGGTGCCTGTTACCCTGCCTCATTTGGGCAGTTTCAAAGTACCCTACTCCAAACACGGTGCAGGCCCTCTGACACCAACTACCTACTTCCCCCGTTTCCTCCAGCCCTAGCACTGGACTTTCGCCCTACCAGATTTTAGACGGTCGTTACCGTACCATTTGTTGTTGTTACCTGTCTCTTCCCTTACTCTTCCCCTTCTCCTCAACTCTTTCCTCCTCTCACCCACCTGCCCTATGGCCTTATTTGAACGCAGTGACATTATCTTGGTATTGCATGATAGCATTGTATTTCCATTTGTCTCTCTAGCATCTAGATGTCTTCCTCCTCTTCAGCATCATGGGTCTTAATATCATGTCCCTCAATGTTAAAAGTCTCAATTGTCCCCAGAAAAGATCTTGTGTGGAAAGAAGCGCTAAATGTTGATATCTTGTGCATACAGGAAACCCACCGACTACAAGCAGACGCTACTAGAGTGCATCACCGCCTATTCCCCAATATCTTGCATTCACATTTCAGCAAGAAAAAGAGAGGTACCCTAATTGCTGTCAAGAACACTGTTGCCTACACCCCCATTACTGCCAAAATTACGTTACATTATTCTAGTATGCTCCATCAATAACTTTACATACACGCTGGTTAATCTACCGGTATATGCACCCAACTCTCACCAGTTAGCTTTCTTACATAAATTTATGCGCAGTGTGAACAAACTTCAACAAGGGAAAGTGATCCTCTCTGGTGACTTCAACTCTGTCTTACAACCATCCCTAGACTCTACATCCTTCACACGAAGAACAGATACGGGAGTGGCCACTTTCCTACACTCAGAAGGTCTTACGAATGCGTGGAGAGCCCAACACAGTCTAGAAAAGGATTTTACCTTTTTCTCCCCAGCATACTCACGCATAGACATGTTTATGATAGATCATACCTCCCTGCTTCATACCCTTTCCACTGACATTGGCCTCATTAAGTGGTCTGATCACGCCCCGATTACCATCACCCTCGATGAGCAATTCCAAACACATAGAGCTCCGATCTGGAGGAATAATACATTTCTTTTCAGTAATCCGAAACACATAGCGGAGCTTTCAGCGCACCTAAAAGAGTACTTTCACTTTAATGATGGGTCAGTCTCAAACAAATTTGTTTTGTGGCAAGCACATAAAGCATATATGAAAGGATCTCTGATTAAACTGGGTGTTACATTAAGGAAACTTCGAGAGAAAGACATTACAGAAACTTTAGAGAAAATAGCTAGTCTAGAAAGCATAAACAAGACCGCCCCCACATCCCAATGCTCCAATGAACTCAGATTAACACGAAACAAGCTTACTGCTCCAAAACTACCATACATTTCTTTTCAGACTTAAATCTAAATATTACTCCCAAGGGAACAAAGCGGGTGGACTTTTGGGGCAACAACTCAAAACCCAACAATCTAAATCCAAAATAACACACTTATTACATCCCACAACTAAGGCAAAGACTTCGCTAACCAATTTAGATTATACTATCAGACACTTTATAACCTCAAAGAAAGTACCCTATTACCAGAAATTACTCTATTCTGGTTGCAGAGTTCCTCTCCCAAGCATCTCTTCCTGCTCTTACCCACTCACAAATACAATCTCTTAATGCCCCATTCTCAATCCCAGAAATCAACAAAACTATTTCATTGCTCCCTTTGGGCAAATCCCCGGGGCCTGATGGACTCTCTAATGAGTACTTTCACCAACTCCAACCCCTTCTTACACCCTACCTACTGGACATGTTCAATGGGGTACTAGAGGGAAATCCCTTCCCCCCAGACATGCTGGAAGCACTAATAGTCACTATTCCAAAACCTGGTAAATGCCAGACATGCCCCAGAATTTTAGGCCTATTTTGTTGCTTAACTCTGATAATACATTTTTTGCCAAACTCGTTGCAAACAGGCTATCCCCATTACTCCCTTCTCCGATCCACCCAGACCAAACTGGTTTTGTGGCTGGGCGACAAGCATCCGATAACACCAGACGGTTTGTCAATCTGTTCAATTATGCCGAAATGTGCTTGCAGTGACATTAGACGCAGAAAAAGCATTTGATCGCTTACACTGGGATTACGCATTCTCTACCCTTCGTCAAATGGGCTTCTCGGAACAAATACTACAGGCTATCCGCAGCCTGTATTCCTCTCCTTCCGCGAAAGTCTGGGTTAACGGGGTAGTTTCAGATCCCTCTTAAGTAACCAATGGATCCAGACAAGGATGCCCCCTTTCACCCTAATTATTCATTATTGCATTAGAACCCCTAGCACAAAATGTCAGGAACTTAACCACTATCTCTGGTGTAGAAGTAGGGGACAGGTCCCATAAAATCACACTCTACGCAGATGATATCATTCTCACATTAACTGACCCTCTCAACGCGCTTGATAGTGCCCTTGATGTGATTTCCCATTATGGATCTCTTTCCTACTATAAGATCAACAACACAAAATCTCAAGCTCTTCCCATTAATATCCAATTAGCAGAATTGACCACACTAAAATCCCTCCATAATCTGACGATGTGTGTACATTAGGATCCAGTGCAGCGATGTGCAGGTAGGCTGGTGACCACGGAGTGTCAGTAATAGGAAGCTCTTCAATCGCACTCTGTGGTCGCATGGCACAAGTGAATGAACGATGCAAACATTTTCAGAACTTGTGTCAGGAGAGCCGCCCTGTAAGCACTGCTCATGCCCTCCCCCCTCTCTGCTCACATCGGCAGCGGTAGGCCATGGTGGCCGCAGCAGACGTTCTCTCCATGCTCCTCACACTGCTGAGCTCAGGTAATGTACTAAATATCACTAGAAACGAGGGAATATAACATAAGAGATGGATAAGAGAGCCGAGATGTGAGATGTGTCATTTTGTGTCTGAGGCTTCATCACACCTCACCTCAGCCGTGTTAGCCCCCCCATATCAAAAGATCTTTGTTGTTTGCGTTAGATCTCACACAGAAGTAGCGATATTAACAGTTATTTGCAGGGGGGCTAACCAGTCATCAGCCCCCCCTTATCAAAAAATGTACCAGACAATTAGCTATTTTGGAAGATATTTGTTAGATCAGGTATGATCAACTAGTTGTTTTGTTAGATCTCACATAATTACAGACTTATTAAGTGATTAATGAGGGGGGGCTAGCCCCCCCCACATGAAATTTTCTGGTAAAATTTGATTCGGACTAATAGGCCTTTGTTAGATCCGGTAAGATCAAGTGGTTTCAACGTTAGATCTCATATAAATACAGAGATATTTGGCCTATTAGCCTGAATGAAATTTTACCAGAAAATTGCATGTGGGGGGGCTAGCCCCCCTTATGTAATACCAAAAATCCATAATATCTCTGTAATTATATGAGATCTAACGTTGAAACCACTTGATCTTACCAGATCTAACGAAGGCCTATTTGTCTGCATCAAATTTTATCAGAAAATTGCATGTGTTTGGGGGGGGGGGGGGCTAGCCCCCCTCATTAATCACTTAATAAGTCTGTAATTATGTGAGATCTAACAAAACAACTAGTTGATCACACCGGATCTAACAAATATCTTCCAGAATAGCTAATTGTTTGGTCAATTTTTTGATAAGGGGAAGCTGATGACGGGTTAGCCCCCCCTGCAAATAACTGTTAATATCTCAGAGATCTAACGCAGACAACAATTGATCTAACAAAGATCTAACCAACTGCATATGTTTTGTTCAAAAATTTTGATATGGGGGGCTAACACGGCTGAGGTTCACATCTCAGACACTTTCCCCCATCCATGTCTTAGTGAGAACTTGGGACACTGTTCACATGGAGCTTAGAATACTCTGTGAATAACCATAACTTGTATGTAATCCCAAGGAACAACCTCTACAACGTAAAGAGGAAAAGGTTTGCTGGTCGGAATGCGGGTGGTGGGGGTTATAAAATAATCAACCATGTCAGGTGTATTGTACAGGAGTGGTGACCCCCGGTCTGGGAGTATCAGGGGGTCTGGACTACAGATCACATGTTATGTACCTCCTATAGAACCTTGTGTGTACAGTATAAGGCGCAATATGACGGTAGTATTTGTGTGTATCTCATAGTGTATAGATAATGATGCCGCCATATGATTATATACCGTACCTTATTTTGGTGGACATAGCCTTAGCATTGCAGAGAAAATGAAGTTGATCTCATATCAAGTGCCCCTAGGGCTGTGATGGCTTAACCTCCGGCAGTCCAGTTGTGGTAAAACTACAACTCCCAAGATGCACACTTGCTAGGCTGTTCTCAGAACTCCGTAGAAATGAATGGAGCATGCTGGGAGTTGTAGTTTCACCACAGATGGAGTGCTGGAGTTTAGCCATCACTGCCCTAGGGCGTTCCCAAGCCCATCGATTGACCCTTCAATCGGCACAAACAAAAACTCCAATTACCATTTGTGCTGCTTTTATTTTTAAGATAATACAATTGTTTGTTTCAAGATGATGACATCACCGGCCCCCCTACAACAGCCAAAAGACATGAAACTTGCTGGATGGTTAGTGCTACGTTTGTGCCGATAAAATCTCCATTCTATCTCCTTTCGTTGTCACCACATTTTCCCAGGCCAGAGTCAGGGTGGGATCCCGGTGCTGTGCAGTACCAAAATTTTCACCAGAGACGTTGAGGTCTGCCAACTCTGGTCCTGGTGGCAACTCCTCCACGTCTCCCACCATCACATTTAGTGGGGTTGTCTCCTCCTCCTTAGAGGTGGATACCCCCACTGCGGGCCCTTCGGCCTCAGGTTCCCAGGGCTCTGGATTCCCCCCTGAGCAGGGCCACTCTGGTGGGGCTACCCCTGACCTGTGTGTATCATCACATTTAACCTCTGGCCACAGGGACGGGAAACCGGGGAAGTCTCTCCCTATTACTAGTTTGTGTGGGAGGGTGTTGGCTACGACCACCTCGTGAGTCCACTTGCAGGCCACCGTGGACAAGGTCACCTGGGCGGTGGGATAATCTTTCAAGTCCCCCGTGAATACATGCCACCCTCACCTTTCGGCCCGTGTACTCGATGGGCAGCACCAGGGCAGCGCTAACCAGGGTCACCAGGCTCCCTGAGTCCAGCAGCGCCACCGCCAAAGTATCTCCCACCTTCACTTGGCACAGGTGGCTTGTGTCTAAGGTCTCAAGGGCATACAACGACTGCCGATAGCTATAGTAGGTGTCCATGGGTTTATCTTGATGGTGAAAGTCAGCTCTTATGTGACCCGGTTCCTGGCACCGCCAGCAGATAATGGGAGCCGGGTCTGCGGGGGGCACGTCTCGAGCAGGCTTTGCTGGAACCGGCCGTCGGGTCGAAGGCGGGGCTTTCCTGGCTTTAACTGGCCCCCTCCCAAAAGAACCCCCTTGTATATTTTTAGTGGCCTCAAAACACTCCACGAGGTCGACCATCTCTAGGGCGTTACCCGGCGATACCTGGCCTACCCAGTATTGGAGAGTGTATGGCAAAGCCCTCCAGAAGATGTCAGCCAACAACCGGTCCAGCATAGCAGCGGGGCTCATTGTCTCTGGCTGCAGCCATTTTTGTAAACGATGCAACAAGTCATAGTACTGGGGTCTGGCAGGTTCAGCCGGGTTAAACTCCCACTGATGCACCCGCTGAGCCCATACCAAAACGTTCACCCCCAGTCTGGCCAATATCTCACCCTTGACAACCTGGTAATCAGCCACTTGGTCCTCGGGCAGATCGAAGAAAACCTGCTGGGGTCCAGATGACAGGAATGGAGCGAGAATCTCAGCCCATTGGTTTTGGGGCAACTTTCTCAAACATCTCAACATCATCAGAGGAACCCATCTTTGGAATGGCGGCCTGAACCGCTTTCCTGGCATCAAAAGTACTCGGGGTTGTTCCTGCTGCTTGCAACGCCATCACATGTTGTAACAGCAGCTGGTTAGTTTCTTGCTGCTGTTTGTTCGCCTCCCGCTGCTGCAGGTTAGCCTCCACGAGGGCTTTCACAACAGCCTCCATCTTGTCAGGGAACTCAGGGCGCAGATTTGCCGGCTTAATGTATGACATCCACCGGTGTTTAAGGCAAAAAAAAACTTTCCCGGCCCTCAGGCAAGCCTCACTGCACCCGCCCGCATCATCCACCAAATGTGGGGAATTACTCCAGTAGACAGGGGTGCGGGTGCAGTATAGAGGCAAATGGAGTCCAGGTAATGAAGCAAAAGAGAGTTTATTTTACATTCGCTCAAACAATAAAACAGAACAGTCACTTGGTGTTAGTTCACACACAAAATAACAGAGCTTCACCTGGCTCCTTTACTGGAATGAGTCCTTTCCTGGCCGATCGCACAGCCACATAAAGCTTTCTCACAGAATGCTGGGCGCTCTTTACGCCTGTGTTGGGGTCCAGGCCTCAGCTCCACACACTGAAAAAATCACCCAGACTTACAGTGATTTTCCTTCCTTCTCCTCTCAGCTGAGGTTGCTGCCTGGGAATTTAAATCCCAGCTCCAAAACCTGGTTCTGGAACGTGGGGAGTAGGCACCCGCCCAACTCTTTACCTACTGCCAGTAAAAGCCGGCCCGGATTTGGCTTTGCGGCCATACTAAGTATTAAAGGTGTCAACAGCTACTGCTGTTAACACACAAAATCCAGCTCTTACCTCACCAAGGCCAGGAACCTCGGTGACACGTATCTGCCATCCATTACGGTACCCTGCACCTTACCACAACAGGTAGTAAGACAAGTTAATATGGACTGACATGACTTGAGGTAAGAATGATTATAGCTACAGCCCAAAAAATAAATTTAGAATAAATGAAGAACAAATAAACCAAAATTCTTGTACAGTCACTCAGAATTGAGAAAGCTCGTTGGAAGAGCGAGGGAAACGTTTTCAAGAAATCTACAGTACGTCCAGTTGCCTTGATTTATTCTTTACAGATATACCATGACCTGGATAAATGAGAACCTTCACAGACAATATCAACCAAAACATAGCGATATCCATATTAAGTTCTGACATTTTCACAGTCTTCATTAAACGGTAACTGCACGTGTCCATGAGAAGTGCATAAAAAAGATTATCTCAAGCTAAAACCTTTGCCACCTACGCTTAACAAATGGTAATTGGGAACTACAAGCAGCTAATAATTCGAAATCACCTGCGCTCCGTACAGCGTACAGACCTTGAGTAAGAGGTCGGTGCTTGAAGTGACAACATGGATGGCGCCGTGTCAGATACAGTCCACAATAGAAGTCACCAGCACTCAATGATATTTGCAAGAAGTAAAGCACTTTTTATTCAATCGTCACATGCGTCAAACAGCCAACGTTTCGGGGGCCACACAGGGTCCCTTCTTCTGGCCAACATAGTGATGGTCACTATGATATTGTCACCACCAGATCTTTGAGAAGTTCTGTTAGATGTTCTTCAGTACCTCCTGCATGATCTTCTTTTGTTTTGCTTTCGTTTTGACATCTCTCCTCCCTCTCCCAGCTGTCATCTATTGGCAGTGATTACCTTTCTATATTTCTCCTCCCCATACTGCCTCACCTTGCGGTTTATACAACTTCCTGGAGTGTGCTGATGCTAGAAGCTGTTACTGCTGCATCCACAAGATAAGTCTGTTTCTTTATTTCTGTTTTCCTGTGGGCTTGATCCTAGGTGACCCTGACTCCCTCCGTTTTAAGTGTAGGGAGCCGGTGGTCGTGTCCCCTCACTATTATAGGGTGTTCAGGTGTCATACAGTCGTGGAACGAGGGTATGCAATTTTCTACCATTGAGATTTTTGCATAGGCTGAGCAGTAAGGGAGAGTGCTAGGGCTGTTACAGGGCTTACCCTCCTGTTCCTTAGTTTTGGATCAAGTCAGTCGGATCTTCATTTGTGTCTTCTAGTTTTCTGTAACACCCTCTGTGACAGATATCTCTAGGTTTTTGTTTATTTGTTCTTCATTTGTCATTGATTTTCATGAAAACTTTATGATCTACAGTTTGTAAAACAATTTGTAGAATAAAAATGTTTAAGACACATTTTACTCTTCTACTTCTTGATAGTTAGTATTTAGTTTTTTGGCTGTAGCTATAATCATTCTTACCTCAAGTGATATCAAGTTATAGTAACTTGTCTTACTACCTGTGTAAAGTGAGTATGCTTCAGACCTGGTAATGGAGTCCATAAAATTAGGCAGCACAAAATATCATTTTTACAGCACAAACGAAGCACTAACCAACCAGCCTGGTTTTGTGTCTTTTGGCTCTTGCGGGGGAACTGGTGATGTCATCTTAATAGCAATTGTTTATTTATTTATTTTTATCTTACAAATAAAAGCAGCACAAATGTTATTTTTTACAGCACAAACCAGCACATGCGTAGCACTAACCAACCAGCCGGTTTCGTGTCTTTTGGCTGTGGTGGGGGAGCTGGGTGACCTTTAGTATAAATGGTTAATAACTTGGGTGACCTTTTAATAAATGGTTAATAACTTGACAACTAAAGGAGATAGAATGGAGATTTAATTGACACAAACCAGCACAAACGTAGCTGTCACGGATGGTGTAACAGAAAACAAGAAGTTACAAATAAGGATCCGACTGGCTTGATCCGAAACTAAGGAACAAAAGGGGTGACCCCTATTTAAGCCCTCAAGCTCTCCCTGACTGCTCAGCCCATGCAAAGATCTCTATGATAGATAATTGCATGCCCTCGTGCCTCAACTGTATGACACCTGAAGACCCTATAATAGTGAGGGGACACGACCACCGGCTCCCTACACTTAATACGGAGGGAGTCAGGGTCACCTAGGATCAAACAAACAGGAAAACGCAAATCAATGAACAGACTTATCTGTAGAAGCATAAGTTGTAGCATCCAGCATGTACACACTCCAGGAAGTCGTATAAACCGCAAAGTGATGCAGTATGGGAGGGGATTTAAAGGGATGCAATCAGTGCAACTAGATGACAGCTGAGAGAGGGAAACGAGATGACAAAACGAAAGCAAAACAAAAGAACCTCAAGCAGGAGGTTCTGAAGAACGTCTGTCAGAGCTTCTCAGATGTCTGGCGGTGACAGTAGCGCTAACCATCCAGCAAGTTTCATGTATTTTGACTGTTGTAGGGGGCTGGTGATGTCATCATCTTGAAACAAACAATTGCTATTATCTTTAAAATAAAAGCTGCACAAATGTTAATTTTTGCAGCACAAAACAGCACAAACGTAGCACTAAAGAAACACACTGGAGTTTTTGTTTGTGCCGATTGAGGGGGGGGACTGGCTTCGCCCTTTAGCAGACCAATGTGTGTGAACCACCGGAATCTCCCTGGCCGGGCCATGTACTGTACTCTTCCTTCTGTTATCAGCTGTACCAGTCATGTACTGCGCATGCGCCACCTCGTGTGTAGCGAGCCTAGAAGAACAACTAGTGCAGGAGGACTGCAGAGAGGATGGGAGTGATGGTTTTGGCACTCGCAGTTCACAATGCAATCGTTCCTCAGACACTCCCTGGGCTGTGCATATGGAAGGTGGTGCACGCCCTTTCTTCCCAGGGCACACTCTGGACTTTTGGGGGTCTCCTGCCTGGTATCAGGCGGGGTGCCCTTTATGTTAGGTGGCTGGCCTGGTGCAGGATAGCAGCAGATGATGGAGGCAATGACTACAATGTTTTTATATTTTCTAGCTCTTCAGGGGATTCCTCTTTGTCCAAACGAGTCCACCACAACAGACATCTATGTGACCACCTCAGGAAACCTCACCTTCTGTGATTTACCCTGCAAGGCCGAGGGGGATTACAACGTGGATCATAGAAGCTCGATGGTATTTACCTATTTTTGCCAAAACCAGTCTCTTCATGTCTATGGTCGATACAAGATCAGGACCACCTTGGATAAAACCTGCGGGTGTGTCACGGTCAGCAAAGCCAAGTGCGAGGATGCCGGGACATACTTTATATACTACATTGATAAAAACCAAAGGAAGACACCGTACAACACACAGGACTGCCATGTCATGGGTAAGTCTTCAGTCTCACAGGCCATGGCTTCTTATCTAATCTGGCTGATACATTGTAACAAACCAGGACAAAGACCAAGCAGAGATCTGTGTTGTTGATGTGTTCGGTTCATACTGGAGCACACACTCCTCCTGAACTTCTCCATCAGACATGACAGCACCATCTTCTGCTGTTCTTCACCTTGGTGACACTTCTCCTGACCCTACACTCAGGGACTATGGCTCCACCCTCAGCACAGGCCACCTCCATTACTGCTCATTATACTATATGAGAATTCTAACCTGACCCCATTTTCCTCTCACCAGCTCCCATTAGCATCACTTAGGTACTTTCACACTAGCGGCAGGACGGATCCGACAGGCTGTTCACCCTGTCAGGATCCCGTATATGACAATATGTCAGGATCCTTATGGTATTATGAGCATCCCAGGTTAGATGGCTATTCGTTTTGGCGGGAATTTTTCCCGCCGAAAGTGGATGGTGGATGGCTAAAAATAGCCATTGTATCCAGGGTAGGAAAGGTAAGGCCGGATTGGACGGTTATATGTCCTATCCCAGAATTGTTGCTGGGGTCAGGAAGATTAGGAACCCCAGCAACAGTAGGGCATTGGCTGATGGTCAGGAGTGTTTATGGCCAAAGGTGTATATAATTGCGGTGGCCGACAGCATTGTGCTGTCTGCTGGATCGTAATCTGAGGAGCTGCGGCCCGCCTGCCGCCCTGTGTGTCGCCCTGCTGTTTGACGTCCGCTAACCATGGATGATCTGATCGCGGAACTCAGGAGACGAGCCGGAGCTGGGGGGACGTCTGCCTGGTTGGAAGCCTGCCTAGCTGACCCGGAGAATCATGCGGCCTTCTCACTGTTTACCGCTGGCCCAGTGACATCACGTCTAGTATCAACTAGCGTGATACTAGTCGTGACGTCACTGGGCCTGCAGTAAACAGTGAGAAGGCCGCGGAGCTGCTGGAGCGCCGCTGCCTTCTCAAACAGCTGATCGGCGGGGGTCCCGGTGTCGGACCCCCGCCGATCAGAAGCTGATGATCTATGTGTCTTGTTTCTATTTTGAGTTTTTTTCTTCCTTTTTAGCATGGGTGGTTGCCATGAGGAACATGCGGGGGCATGTAACTCATTATTTAGATGATTTTTTGTTTATAGGACCGGTTGGTTCTTCAGTTTGTTTAGATCTTTTGAATTCTTTTATGGATGTTTATCCAGAGTTTGATGTTCCTTTAGCTGTAGATGAGACTGTTTATCCGGTTAGTTGTTTCGAGTATTTGGGTATTGTTATCGATTCTGTGGAAGGAGAATTTCGTCTGCCGTTGTTGAAGGTTGAGAAGATACGGGCTGCCATATCTGATTTACTATTTAAACGGACAGCGGACGGTGAGGGAAATTCGGTCAGTATTGGGTCTTTTAGCATTTGCATCACGGATTATGCCGATGGGGCGTGTGTTCTGTAGACAGTTGTCGGCAAAAATTTCAGGTGTGCGTAATCCAGCTTTTCACGTGCGGCTACTTAAGGAAGTTAAAGAGGATTTGTCTATTTGGTTAGAATTTTTTCAGCAGTTCAACGGTCGTCGTTATTGGCAGGACGAATTTGTTTTGGCTCCTTCCCTTGATTTGTTCACGGACGCAGCAGGCGCCAGTGGGTTTGGAGCATATTGGAGTGGGCATTGGTGTGCATCAGAGTGGCATCCTTCTTGGGTAGAAAATGGAGTGACGAAGAAGATTGTGTTATTGGAATTATTTCCAGTTGTGGTATCTTTAGTCTTATGGGGCAGGTTTTTCTCGTATAAGCGAATTGTTATACATACTGGTAATAAGTTATAAGCAAATGTATATTTGCTGTATTTGTAGGATGCGAAGGCGGGGACTAGCGTTTATAAGACTCCCCCCTCTCCTCACCAGCGTCGGCTCGTTTGCGTCTGGTTGTGCACGTCTGCGTCACTTCCTGGCATCGGTACTTTCGTTTTCTCAAGCAGCCGCAAAGTTCGGCGTCTGCATTTTCTACCCTAATACTTCGGCAAGATAACGGTAAGATCGGGGCTGTATGGCCAGCACACAGGGGAGAGAGAAGGGGGGTGTTCGGCATGCGATCATTTCTTATGAACCTTCTGCTGTTTCATTGTCGGCGGAACTGGTTTCCTCTGCTGAACCACGCTCTGCTGTCTGAACTGTACTTGCACGCCGTCTACTGGTCAAAGTCGGTATTGTTACTTCTATACAAATTCATTACAAGCATAAGTTTTCACGGTTCTATGCCTAACTTCAATGTGTATTTGGGTTGTCAGTTGGAACGGAGCCTTTTTTTAAAATGATTAGTTAGATGCAATAATAGAAAAAAATAAAATGGGTATATATGTATATCAAACGACAGCGGTGGCTCACCCTCTTCCTATATGGGTAAGGTGCACACCCCCTGGTCCCACCCTCAGGACCAAATGTAAAGAATTGTCTAAAAAACCAGGTGTGGGGGGGCACACTTCAAATGATAACACTCAGAGGGATGATAATCATACAGTTTAATAAAATTTAAATTAAGATTACACCCCTAAAACATACATAAAATATGGTACATCATTGAATATGTTCCAATTATTTAAAATGCACACTCAATTCGCTGGATGGCTCTGAAAAGCAAAATAGCTCTATAAAGCAATATGAACTGTTGTCCACAATCAGCAAACAATTGATAGTTAGAGTCCGGCACCTTCAGACTCAAGGTGATAGTGTCCTACAAGTAAGTGGGGCAGATGTATATATTCACATCCACTGTTTGTAACAGTGCCCTCTCAGTCCCATGCCCACACTTGTGCGCTGACAGTCAAGTACTTGAAAATACTGTTGTAAGGTAAACTGCTCCAAACCGAGCCCGGTCTTACCCTTCACCGCTGTTGTAGCGTTGTTCCAGGAGGCCGCACACCCGCAGCGTCCCACGTGGTGTGCTGCTGCCTGTACGCGGCGTCCCACGTGACCTGGTTTCCAAGGGGACCGGATGCAAGCTCGTGTGACGTATAACTTGTGCGTCAGCGTCCATTCTGTACTTTTAGATACGTGACTCTTTCTTTTCTTTGCCGGCTTTCTCGCTTTTTCCTTAGTTGTGTGTAGATCAACGCTTACTCTAGACACCGCCAGACGCGTTTCGGGGTCTCAAGCCCCTTCCTCAGTGGCCTACTGGGTAAGCGGATCTTTGCTCTTTATAACGGGCTAGCTCCACCCTCCTTCATCCATATTGTTTCTGCTTCCACTACTCTATGGGGTGGATTTGCTTTGCAGGAACCGAACAGTCACCATGATGTGTCTTTTTAACATATATCTTATATAAAATACTTTAAAACAATAAATACAATTGCCCCATATCATTAAAATTGATATCAGAGAAGACTACAAGGTCTCACATGAAAAACGCATGTAAAACGCATCAAAACCGCATCGCGTTTTACATGCGTTTTTTCTTAAAATTCACTTTTCCTTGTCTATAACCTCAATTTTGCCATCATATGTTGGGATGACCAGCACCTTCATAGCTGGAACCATACATTTGCCTTTCCTTCAGAGATTTAGAATTTCTTTAATTTTGTGTAGGCGAATGTTACTGATCTCTATGTAGTTAAGAGAAGCCGTCCTGCGGGGAGGGGAAATCACAGTGTCGGTAAAACGGCCAGACTACGATCTCCCATCTCCACAGGACAACCCTCACAGAAACCCAAAGACCTCAAGCTCTGCATTGAGGCCTCTAGGAATGATGGTGTCATACTCGAAGATCCTTCTGGATTCTTGTCGTGACATGTGTGCAATATGGTTTCCCCCTCTCCAGGCTTTTTAACTTTTTCAATTGCCACAATTTTAAACCTGTGGGATCACAGTTATGTATTAATTTAAAAATGTTTAGATAGAGAGTGCGTCTCCAGGCCTTTTTTGATATTTGCCACATGCTCTGCCACTCTCTTTTTCAGCGTTCTTTTGGTTCTGCCTATATACTGCTTCCTGCATCCACATTGTAGCAGATAAATAACATCTGTGGAATCGCAGGTTAGGCATTCCTGTATCTCCAAACTGAACGTATTAACTGTGGATACCACTTTCGTGGTCTTTTTTGGGAAACTGGTGATTTTACAGTTGGAACACCTGCCGCATTTAAAGAATCCATTTACTGCTAGCCAATTGTCTTTTACTTTTTTATGGCTTTCCTTCCTCAATTGCACTGTCGGGGCTATCTTCCCGGCCAGGTTATTTGCCCTAGTGTAGGTGATTTTGGGAACTTCACTTAAAAGGGGGCCAACCCACTTATCATTTAATAGGTGTCCCCAATGTTTGCGAATGCTCCTCTCAATAGTCTTGTACTGAGAATTAAAAGGTAAAATAATTCTCAGTACCTCATCACAACCTTGGGGATCCTTTACCCGAAAGAAATCTTTTCTTTCCATTTTTTTCACTTTTACAAGTGACCTTTCGATCACATGTACTGGGTAATCTTTTTCTAGCAATTGTTCTTTCAAAACAGTCGCTTCCTCCTCAAACCTGGCATCTTCAGTACAGTTCCGCCGTAGCCTGCGGAACTGACTGGTTGGCACATTGATTAACCAGCGGGGTAAATGACAGCTAGCGTATCTAATAAAGCTGTTTTTAGCGACTGGTTTGAAAAAAGTATTGCATTGTAGCTGGTCCCCCTTCACCCATATCTCAAGATCTAAAAATTCTACTCTTGATTTACTGATGCTAGGGGTGAATACCAGATTTTTATCGTTCTTATTGATATCTTGAAGAAATAAAGCCAAGGATTCTGCTGTATTTTGCCATATGAACAGGACATCGTCTATGTAGCGCCGCCATAGCACCAGATCCGACCCCAGCCTTGGCATGATGACCTCTTTTTCCCATTGAGCCAAAAACAAGTTAGCATAGCTGGGGGCGAACCTGGTGCCCATGGCGGTGCCAGTTCGCTGTACATAGAACTCCCTATCAAAGGAGAAATAATTGTGGGCCAATATATATCTAACCCCTCCCAATAGGAACTCCAACTGCTCACTAGGGATACCTACATCTCCTGACATTTGTTCTTGTAGGGCTTGTATGCCCTGGGTGTGGTCAATAATGGTATACAAAGACCCCACATCCAGGGTCCCCAAGATCCAGCCATCCAGCCATCCACCCACCTGATCGCCTCCAGGGTTCCGACTATGTCAGTAGTATCACGTATGTAAGATGGTACTTGTTTCACATGTTTCACAAGACAATTGGCTAGCAGTAAATGGATTCTTTAAATGCGGCAGGTGTTCCAACTGTAAAATCACCAGTTTCCCAAAAAAGACCACGAAAGTGGTATCCACAGTTAATACGTTCAGTTTGGAGATACAGGAATGCCTAACCTGCGATTCCACAGATGTTATTTATCTGCTACAATGTGGATGCAGGAAGCAGTATATAGGCAGAACCAAAAGAACGCTGAAAAAGAGAGTGGCAGAGCATGTGGCAAATATCAAAAAAGGCCTGGAGACGCACTCTCTATCTAAACATTTTAAATTAATACATAACTGTGATCCCACAGGTTTAAAATTTGTGGCAATTGAAAAAGTTAAAAAAGCCTGGAGAGGGGGAAACCATATTGCAACACATGTCACGACAAGAATCCAGAAGGAGCTTCGAGTATGACACCATCATTCCTAGAGGCCTCAATGCAGAGCTTGAGGTCTTTGGGTTTCTGTGAGGGTTGTCCTGTGGAGATGGGAGATCGTAGGTCTGGCCGTTTTACCGACACTGTGATTTCCCCTCCCCGCAGGACAGGCTTCTCTTAACTACATAGAGATCAGTAACATTCGCCTACACAAAATTAAAGAAATTCTAAATCTCTGAAGGAAAGGCAAATGTATGGTTCCAGCTATGAAGGTGCTGGTCATCCCAACATATGATGGCAAAATTGAGGTTATAGACAAGGAAAAGTGAATTTATAAGAAAAAAACGCATGTAAAACGCGATGCGGTTTTGATGCGTTTTACATGCGTTTTTCATGTGAGACCTTGTAGTCTTCTCTGATATCAATTTTAATGATATGGGGCAATTGTATTTATTGTTTTAAAGTATTTTAATATAAGATATAGTGTTAAAAAGACACATCATGGTGACTGTTCGGATTCCTGCAAAGCAAATCCACCCCATAGAGTAGTGGAAGCAGAAACAATATGGATTAAGGGAGGGGGAGCTAGCCCGTTATAAAGAGCAAGAGATCCGCTTACACCAGTATGCCACTGAGGAATGGGGCTTGAGACCACCGAAACGCGTCTGGCGGTGTCTAGAGTAAGCGTTGATCTACACACAACTAAGGAAAAAGCGAGAAAGCCGGCAAAGAATAAGAAATAGTCACGTATCTAAAAGTACAGAATGGACGCTGACGCACAAGTTATACGTCACACGAGCTTGCTCCGGTCCCCTTGGAAACCAGGTCACTGGGACACCGGCTACAGGCGCAGGCAGCACACCACGTTGGACGCTGCGGGTGTGGCAGGGCCTCCTGGAACAACGCTACAACAGCGGTGAAGGGGTAAGACCGGGCTCGGTTTGGAGCAGTTTTACCTTACAACAGGATTTCAAGTACTTGACTGTCAGCGCCAAGTGTGGGGCATGAGACTGAGAGGGGCACTGTTACAAACAGTGGATGTGAATATATACATCTGCCCCACTTACTTGTAGGACACTATCACCTTGAGTCTGAAGGTGCCGGACTCTAACTATCAATTGTTTGCTGATTGTGGACAACAGTTCATATTGCTTTATAGAGCTATTTTGCTTTTCAGAGCCATCCAGCGAATTGAGTGTGCATTTTAAATAATTGGAACATATTCAATGATGTACCATATTTTATGTATGTTTTAGGGGTGTAATCTTAATTTAAATTTTATTAAACTGTATGATTATCAATATCATCCGTCTGAGTGTTATCATTTGAAGTGTGCCCCCCCACACCTGGTTTTTGTATATATGTATATGTAGGTATGTATATATATATATATATATATATATATATATCGAGATATAGTAGAACCGTATATATTAATTTGTGGACTCCTTGTTATAGGTTTTCTTTCTCAGGAGGGAGGATGATATATACGTGTATAACTATTAGTCACTCACATGAAGTCAGGCATTGAAAGGGATTCAATACAAGCAGGAGGGCATATACAGTACAGACCAAAAGTTTGGACACACCTTCTCATTCAAAGAGTTTTCTTTATTTTCATGACTATGACAATTGTAGATTCACACTGAAGGCATCAAAACTATGAATTAACACATGTGGAATTATATACATAACAAAAAGTGTGAAACAACTGACAATATGTCATATTCTAGGTTCTTCAAAGTAGCCGCCTTTTGCTTTGATTACTGCTTTGCACACTCTTGGCATTCTCTCGATGAGCTTCAAGAGGTAGTCACCTGAAATGGTCTTCCAACAGTCTTGAAGGAGTTCCCAGAGATGCTTAGCACTTGTTGGCCCTTTTGCCTTCACTCTGCGGTCCAGCTCACCCCAAACCATCTCGATTGGGTTCAGGTCCGGTGACTGTGGAGGCCAGGTCATCTGGCGCAGCACCCCATCACTCTCCTTCATGGTCAAATAGCCCTTACACAGCCTGGAGGTGTGTTTGGGGTCATTGTCCTGTTGAAAAATAAATGATGGTCCAACTAAACGCAAACCGGATGGAATAGCATGCCGCTGCAAGATGCTGTGGTAGCCATGCTGGTTCAGTATGCCTTCAATTTTGAATAAATCCCCAACAGTGTCACCAGCAAAGCACCCCACACACCATCACACTCTCCTCCTCCATGCTTCAAGGTGGGAACCAGGCATGTAGAGTCCATCCGTTCACCTTTTCTCTTGCGTCGCACCAAAGACACGGTGGTTGGAACCAAAGATCTCAAATTTGACTCATCAGACCAAAGCACAGATTTCCACTGGTCTAATGTCCATTCCTTGTGTTCTTTAGCCCAAACAGTCTCTTCTGCTTGTTGCCTGTCCTTAGCAGGTGGTTTCCTAGCAGATATTCTACCATGAAGGCCTGATTCACACAGTCTCCTCTTAACAGTTGTTCTAGAGATGTGTCTGCTGCTAGAACTCTGTGTGGCATTGACCTGGTCTCTAATCTGAGCTGCTGTTAACCTGCGATTTCTGAGGCTGGTGACTCGGATGAACTTATCCTCCGCAGCAGAGGTGACTCTTGGTCTTCCTTTCCTGGGGCGGGTCCGCATGTGAGCCAGTTTCTTTGTAGCGCTTGATGGTTTTTGTGACTGCACTTGGGGACACTTTCAAAGTTTTCCCAATTTTCGGACTGACTGACCTTCATTTCTTAAAGTAATGATGGCCACTCGTTTTTCTTTACTTAGCTGCTTTTTTCTTGCCATAATACAAATTCTAACAGTCTATTCAGTAGGACTAGCAGCTGTGTATCCACCTGACTTCTCCACAACGCAACTGATGGTCCCAACCCCATTTATAAGGCAAGAAATCCCACTTATTAAACCTGACAGGGCACACCTGTGAAGTGAAAGACCATTTCAGGTGACTACCTCTTGAAGCTCATCAAGAGAATGCCAAGAGTGTGCAAAGCAGTAATCAAAGCAAAAGGTGGCTACTTTGAAGAACCTAGAATATGACATATTTTCAGTTCTTTCACACTTTTTTGTTATGTATAGAATTCCACATGTGATAATTCATAGTTTTGATGCCTTCAGTGTGAATCTACAATTTTCATAGTCATGAAAATAAAGAAAACTCTTTGAATGAGAAGGTGTGTCCAAACTTTTGGTCTGTACTGTATGTGTATAACTATTAGTCACTCACATGAAATCAGGCATTGAAAGGGATTCGTTACAAGCAGGAGGGCATATATAAAAAAAAAAAATATATATATATATATATAATTCTCCAAAAAAGAGGCAGCACTCCAGTATATTGAAGGTGAAAGACCCGCTTTATTCCCCTCTGCAACGTTTCAACTGCTCATTGCAGTCTTTATCAAGCATACAAAATGGTGCCAAAACATCCACATTTATACCCACAATACCTTGTGATAATTATGCAATCAAGTAGAAAAAACATATCATATAAAATACATAATCAAACCAGTGATCAAGAAGCCTTCTATGCAACTTATAAGGCCGTGATTGCAAATAGTTAAAAATCACATATTTCATTGTGTATTCAGATAAAGTGCTACAGTGCATAAATTGATCATATAGATATATTATA
The DNA here is from genome assembly GCF_014858855.1 of Bufo gargarizans. Taxonomy (NCBI): domain Eukaryota; kingdom Metazoa; phylum Chordata; class Amphibia; order Anura; family Bufonidae; genus Bufo; species Bufo gargarizans. The sequence continues at coordinate 96,815,004 of NC_058090.1, read as the reverse complement.
TAGGTACTTAGTTATAGCACTACTATGCTTTTCCTAGATCTACGGGTTTTCCATCTCCGGCATATAAGGATCTCTGCGATTACAAGCGGCTGCGTATTTAGCTGGCACGGAGGCATCCGGGTCATGTAAGCTACGACTTATCTCCGAGTAGGGTAGTTTTGGGTTACAGCCAGTAGTAGCGAACACTCTACATATTTAGCCATATAGCTGTTACTGCATCCGCAAGCAAACATTTCCAAGGTATAGTACTATTGTGGTAATTTATTCACGACTCACATGTGGTAAAAAAAATTGCAACACACAGCTTCATATAGGACTCGAATATGTCTGATAGGTCCGCAACTGCGCTCAAGCCTGTCCCGACTACAGGCCACACGCTTCAATACGCATGTTACGTCTAAGGACACGCTAGTTCTGTCACGCATACAGATAGCTGTCCACATGTGTGTCACGTCCACAGATACGTTAAGTCCTGTCACGACTACAGGCAACGATTCGATGCGTCTGTCACGACTACAGACTAATTAAGTCCTGTCACGACTACAGGCAACGATTCGATACGTCTGTCATGACTGACATGTTCAAGTCCTGTCATAACTACAGGCGACAACTTGCATGCCTTGTCATGGGTCAGCCCGGTACTCGCCGGGTGCTTCACAGTAAGTTCTATGGTGTCCACATCTTCCGGTTCTCTGCCACTGGGCGAGGGCTTTAGGGTGGTTTGTGTGCTGGGTACGAGTCACGTATGCAGATACGGTGGTTATTAGCACGTCTAGGCTTAGGTGAGTGGAGGAAAATCAGGTGGTGGGTGTTTTTCTGTTCTACATTAATCATGTCATGTTTTAGTTAAGATGTCTCAAGGATCGATGGTGGGCGACACATCATCTTCCCGTGGAAGCATGGCATCAGTTGCGGCAAGAGACTCCAGGCAGTCGTTAAGATCGTGGACAGTGCCCAAGTTGATGGCAGAGCTGACCAAAAGAGGCATCCCATTCCCAGCATCTGCATGGAAGGCAGAACTCTTCCGTCTGCTGTCTTCAGATCCGGCGGACCAGAGTCAGGAGACGGTGTCCATGGCTACCATTCAGACCTCGCTCACTCAACTGCACGCGGCCATCAACTCTATGGCATCATCTATGTCGGACTTTCAAACTAGATTAGAGTCGGTTGAAGCAGGCAATACAGCTGCTCGTTTGATGGCACAGAGTGCGGCAGGGTCTTCCTGGTTGTTTGTCCATAGTTCGGTTAGGCCCGTGGACGCCGGGCTCGGGCAGTCCAGTGTCATCTTAGGATACGGATGGTCAGCCGGTTGGTATGGTCCAGAGGGTTCAGGTCAATTGGGGGCACCCAGATGCGCTAGGGTTACTCTAATCTATCACGGCCATAGGCACGGTATTACGGTGTCCGCCACGACTACAGGTGCATGATTACGAAGTCTGTCACGACTACAGGCACGGTGCTTAAGTCCTGTCACGACTACAGGCACGATGTTTAAGTCCTGTCACGACTACAGGCGCGAGGTTACGAAGTCCGTCACGACTACAGGTGCGAGGTTACGAAGTCTGTAACGACTACAGGCGCAAGGTTACGAAGTCTGTAACGACTACAGGCACGAGGTTACGAAGTCCGTCACGACTACAGGCGCGAGGTTACGAAGTCTGTCACCACTACAGGCGTGTTTAAGTCCTGTCACGACTACAGGCCCGTTACTATAAGTCTGACTCTACCCGTGACACCAAGTGTCCATTAGTGAATAAATTGTTACGGCATTTAGTTCTCCTCTTTCTAAAATTAAATATTTGGTTGAAGGCACAGTATATTCCTGGAGTGGATAATTCTATTGCTGACTCGCTTTCTCGTTTCCAGTTTCTGAGATTTCGCAGGCTAAAAAAGGAGGCCTACCTAGAAGGGGAGATGTGCCCTCCATATCTTTAGGAATTTAATTTGGTAGTAGGCATGTCTTAGCTGCAGTCTTCTGTTGACCCGGCCACTTGGTTGGATTATGTGTGTTCCTGGAACAAGTGGTGTTGTTTTATGGAGAGTAGAGGTGGGTCCAAGTTTAGTAGCAATGATGTTTCTGCTTTGGCCTTTTGCTTATCGCTTTTTGAAGAGAATTTAGCCCACGCAACAGTTGTGAGGATGCTTTCAGGTGTTTCCTTTTTTCTTAGAGTTTTAGGTGTTCCCGCAGTTTTGGATTAGTTTATGGTTAAGCAAGTTTTCAAGGGTTATAAGAAGGGTAGGTGTGTTCTGGATAGTAGGTGCCCGATTTCCCCTGGTTTGTTGTCATCGTTGTGTTATGCTACGTCTTTGGTCTGCGATAATGATTTTGAGGCCTTGCATTTTTCGACCACTTTTACGTGCATGTTTTTTGGATTAGCGAGCTTTTGCCAAGGAGTAAAGGATCTAGTTCAGGTATGTTGGAGAATGTGCATGTTCATGCTAATTATGTTTTGTTCTTTCTTCCGCACTCTAAGATGGATCGACCAGGTAAATGTTCCTGGGTACGTGTGGGTAGAATCGGGTCTGGTGACATTAATCCGGTAAGTATGGTATCACGTTACTGGCACTGTAGGCCAGTCGGTGGTGGATTATTTTTGGTTCATCATGATTTTACTCCTTTAACTCAATATCAACTTCGTTCAGTATTGTCTAAATGTTTACTGGTTTTGGGTTTGGATGGTTTTCACCTTACGCCACATTCCTTCAGATTAGGGGCTGCAACTACGATTGCTTGGTCTGGCTTAAACAAGTCAGTGATTAAAAAAATTGGGAGGTGGTCGTCTAGTCGTTTTAAGCTTTATATTCGTCCTTCTTTGAATGTTATCTAATGTTGTTTTTTGATAAATTTTTCAGGTATCACTGTATGGATCGTCGGCCATTCGTTTGTGCACTGGGCCAATCAAAGAGCATAAACGGAAGAACGGAAAGATCATACGGTGATAACCTGTCGTGGTCCATGAATGCAGTTCACGTTTACTGGAACAGAGTTAGAGGACTTCGTTGGGAGGGTTTGATGGACGTCATTTTTGAAATGTGTTCCTTGTACCCGGATGTCATTATCTTACACGCAGGTGGTAATGATGTGGGTAAGGTAGGAACTATGGAATTGGCATACGGCATGAAGCGAACCATGGTTAGAACGAGGCGGTTGTTTCCTAACTCCCGTTTCGTTTTCTCTGAAATGGTTCCTCGGTTGCTGTGGTTGTCATATGCGAATATGAAATACTCGGATAAAATTAGAATTCGGGTGAACAGGATTATGGCGTGCTTTATGCTGCTCGTTTGGGGATTTTCCTTTTAGACATGTGGACCTGGAAGGTGGTGTGCCCAGCCTGTATTTTTCTGATAAAGTTTGTTTATCTGATGTTGGGTTAGATATTTTCAATCTAGACTTGCAGGCTATGGTTGAAATAGCTTTGGGTGGGGCCCATGCCGCCTGTTTAGTTGGCATGGTCCGATGGGTAAAGTCGCTCGCCGTATAGTGGCGAGTGGATGAGTTGATTATGATATTCAGGCCGAGCTTATGGCTGGTCTAATCTGTGGTTTTGAAGTTAATTGGTTATTATCCATTTGTATAAGCTATTCTTTAATAAAGTTGGCCGTGGCCTAATTTTATCCATGCACTAATGTGTCCACGTGTCTTATTATTATTTTACAGTTATTAGTTTATGTTATTTAAGGGGGAGGTTGTATGATCTATAATCCCATGTCGCATCCGACCTGCCACTATTTCGCCGTGCCGCTGCTCCGTCCCCATTGACTATAATGAGCTCCGGCGCAGCACTACAGTGCACAGCGAGAGGCCGCAGGACTAAAAAGTCGGACATGCAGTACTTTTAGTCCGGCGGCCTCTCGCCATTTACTGCGGTGCTGCGCCGCAGCTCCGCCCCCATCCCCATTATAGTCAATGGGGACGGAGTGGCGGCACGGCGAAATAGTGGCAGGACGGATGCGACAGGGTGAATAGCCTGTCGGATCCGTCCTGCCGCTAGTGTGAAAGTTTTACATATCTGAGACTAGTCTGGGAGAGAACTCGTCCCTGACAGTCATCTATACTGGGGATAAACCGGCCATAGTCATCTGAAGGAGGATTGGAGGAGAACTCCCTGAGGGCCACCTACTGACCAACCACACCAAGACCCTGACCGTTCCGAGCACTGCTACTGGAGTATACAGGGTGGGTGTCTCTAATAGAGCCAGTAAAGACATCCACGAGTATACCATGCCATCAAGAGGTACGTGGATAGTTTTAAGTCCTTTGTCTAGTAAGAAACACAACATTAAAGGGGCACTCCGGACAAAACTGCCTAGTGTACCGCCTGAGGGGGCAGAGCATGACAGGGAATCTGAGAACACCGCAGAGACAATATCTGTCATGCTGCACCCTTTTACGATCTACATCACAGAGACAATACCTGTGTCATCCTCCTCACCTGAGGACCTACATCACAGAGACAATACCTGTATCATCCTCCTCCCCTGAGGACCTACACCACAGAGACAATACCTGTCATCCTCCTCCCCTGATGACCTACACCACAGAGACAATACCTGTGTCATCCTCCTCACCTGAGGACCTATACCACAGAGACAATATCTGTGTCATCCTCCTCCCCTGAGGACCTACACCACAGAGACAATACCTGTGTCATGCCCAAACCCTGAGGACCTACACCACAGAGACAATACCTGTGTCATCCTCCTCCCCTGAGGACCTACACCACAGAGACAATACCTGTGTCATGCCCAAACCCTGATGACCTACACCACAGAGACAATAAGCTCTAAGGGGTATAATCCCCCTATCCACTGGAAAGGGAATAACTATTAGATCGTTGGGGTTCTGACCTCTGGAACAATCATTGATCACGAGAACAGGGCCTTGATGCTCCAAAATGAGTGGAGCAGTAAGTCAAGCAAGCACTCTGCAGCTCCACTCAGGACTGTTGGAGATATCAGAGTAGAGAGCTTACCTATCTCCAGCAGTCCCTAAGGATGAATGCAGCTACACGGCACATGCTCATCCAGCTGCTCCATTCATTTCAGGGTACAAGGCCTTGTTTTTGCGATCAGTGGGGGTGCCAGTGGTCCTATTTTAACCGATTTAAGACTTACTCTCTATCCAGTGGAACCATGTCCCAGTGAGGTCTTCATAAACCTGCAGCTCTCGTTCATGACCTGCATTCTAAAAGCCGTATGTCCAATTTTATATGTCAGCTAGGGCCACAATCCTAGTCTTGTTTTACAGCTTAGATTGTCAGCTTTAAAACAAGACTAAAAGCCGCTCTGTCCACCCTTGCTCCTTCTGTGTTCTCTTCCAGTTCCGTCTTCATTGACAGGTCAGGTAACACTATTTTTACACTAGTGTTTTAGTTTTCCAGTATTGAGATCCATCATAGGGTGTCAATACCGGAAAAAACGCTTCCGTTTTGTCCCCATTCATTGTCAATGGGGACAAAACGTAACTGAACAGAAAGGGCTATAAAATGCATTCCATTCCGTTCTCATACCGGAGAGCAAACCGCAGCATACTGGGGTTTGCTTTCTGTCCTGGGATGCGGAGCAAGACGGATCTGTCATGAGCCACAATGCAAGTCAATGGGGACGGATCAGTTTTCTCTGACACAATCTTCCACAATAGAAAACGGATCCATCCCCCATTGACTTTCAATGGAGTTAATGACTGATCCGTTTTGGCAATGTTAAACATAATGCAACCGGATCCGTTCATAACGGATGCAGACGGTTGTATTATCAGTAACGGAAGCGTTTTTGCTGAGCCCTGCCGGATCCAGCAAAAACGCGAGTGTGAAAGTAGCCTAATATTTTCATGTCACTGTACAGTGGGCCCCCAGAATGAATTATACTGGTGGGCCCTAGGTATCCCAGTCCAACACTGCATGCCAGCACCATCTTCTGCAGTTCTTCCCTTTGGTGACTCTTCTCCTGACCCTACACTCATGGACTATGGCGCCACCCTCAGCACAGGCCACCTCCATTACTGCTCATTACATTATACGAGAATTTTAACCCTACTCCATTTTCCTCTCACCAGCTCCCATCAGCATCAATAACATATCCAAGACTATTCTGGGGGAGAACTCGTCCCTGACAGTCTTCTATACTGGGGATGAACCGGCCATAGTGATCTGGAGCAGGATTGGAGGAGAACTCCCCGAGGACCACCTACTGACCAACCACAACAAGACCCTGATCGTTCCGAGCACTGCTACTGGAGTATACAGGGTGGTTGTCTCTAATAGAGCCAGTAAAGACGTCCAGGAGTATACCATGCCATCAAGAGGTACGTGGATAGTTTTAGATCCTGTGTCTAGTAAGAAACACATTAAAGGGGCACTCCAGACAAAACTGCCTAGTGCACAGCCAGAGACGGCAGAGCATGACAGGGAATCAGAGAACACCGCAGAGACAATATCTGTGTCATGCTGCACCCTTTCACGATCTACACCATTGAGACAATATCTGTGTCATCCTCCTCCCCTGAGGTCCTACACCACAGAGACAATACCTGTCATCCTCCTCACCTGAGGACCTGCACCACAGATACAGTACCTGTGTCATCCTCCTCACCTGAGGACCTGCACCACAGATACAATACCTGTGTCATCCTCCTCACCTGAGGACCTACACCACAGAGACAATACCTGTGTCATGCTCCAACCCTGAGGACCTACACCACAGAGATACTAGGCTTTAAGGTATATAGCCTCCTATCCACTGGAAAGTGAATAACTATTAGATCGTTGGGGATCTGACCTCTGGGACAATCATTGATCACCAAAAACAGGGTCTTGATTCTCCAAAATGAGTGGAGCAGTAAGTCAAGCAAGCACTCTGCAGCTCCACTCAGGACTGTTGGAGATATCAGAGTAGAGAGCTTACCTATCTCCAGCAGTCCCTAAGGATGAATGCAGCTACACGGCACATGCTCATCCAGCTGCTCCATTCATTTCAGGGTACAAGGCCTTGTTTTTGTGATCAGTGGGGGTGCCAGTGGTCCTATTTTACCTGAACTAATACTTATCCTCTATCCAGTGGAACCATGTCCCAGTGAGGTCTTCATAAAACTGCAGCTCTCGTTCATGACCTGCATTCTAAAAGCTGTATGTCCAATTTTATGGCAGTTATGCGCCACAATCCTAGTCTTGTTTTAAAGGTTAGATTATCAGCTAAGCTTTAAAACAAGACCCGAGCCACTCTGTGCACCTTTGCTCCTGTGTTCTCTTCCAGCTCCGTCTTCGTTGACAGGTCAGGTAAGATGACTACACAGGAACCAGGATTTGTCAATCTAGAAGGAGGTCTTCTGTATGAACTTTATTATCTGTTTTCTAGGGCCTCATCACACTAAAGTCGGAATAATCCTTGGCATCATCATCCCTGGTCTATTTGTAATAGTAATGGCTTTGGTAAGTGTTATATAAGGTTGTATTGTTTTACCAACAGACCATACAGGGACCCCACAGATCTGTGTCTTCTGAAGAGCTTGCTTAAATTCATCCACAGACCACCTGCAAATATCCATCCCCCTTCATGGTGTCTGACTGTTCAAGCATTGATCCCTGGTACTCATAGTGTCCAACCCCAAGTCAAGGCCTATGTTTAAGTTCTGGAGGACCCCTTTAAGTGCAAAGCAAAACTCCTTGCTGTACCGTATATGGTCCATCATATACAGTACAGTATATTGTATAGACTGCTGTGTTTAAGTATCCCTTAAAGAGGCAACTGAAAAAGGGTCTTAAGAAACCACACTATCCCTCTAAGAGGGTGTAACAACCCTGCCCCTGGCAGGAGAAGATATTTCTTTTAAATCTTGGGAGTTGTAGTTTCAGAAAAGACGGCGTTCCTGAGATTGCTGATCCTTAGTGTAGAGACATGTCTCTTTGACAAGGTGAACAATAATTCCTAGTAGTCACACTTTTCCAAGAGGAATAATAGAGGAACTGCACAACAACAAGTTCCAAGAAAAGAGTTGCGATTCCATAGGAAATGCTAGTATTTGGTGACAGGTCCTCTTTAGAGAACCTCTGATAGCGGGCAGTGGGGTCATTAACTTACTGGTATGTTTTATTGTTTCTATTGCTTTTGACTATTTTTAGGGACACTATTTCTGGCGATGTGATTATTATGCTTTTACTGTATATGATAGAAATGAATAAGGTTTTCTTTATTAATATAATTACAGGTAATATACAAAAAATGCAAGAACAAGAAAGAAGGAAGACCATAAATAAAGTATTCTGCTCCCGTTGTCGGGCAGTGATTCATCGCGGTTTACATTTCTGTACGTTTTTTATGATGGTCGTCAGGCAATCGCATCTGTCCCTGCATGCAGTAATGCTTGCGAAATGCTGCGTGCTGCTGTACTGAGCGCAGCCTCTCGTGTGCCCTTTCCTTTCTCCTAATGCTAGGCCATGAAGGACAATTTTTTTTGCACAATATGTCTATTAGGTACTGCGCCACTGCTCCCTGTATACTTCCCCTACCTGTCGCTACTTCCTTGGTTTTCTTTTTCTTAGGGTCCAGCCTCCTGCACTTCCCTGTATCCCGGACGGGACCAATTGGTTCTAATTAGATATGGAGCTTGCCCCGGACGGTGGCCATTTGGCTCCAGGAGAAGTATATAGTGGGCTCAGCATGCATGTTGGTACTTGCATCCCTGGATCCGATGAAAGCTGTAATGGCCCCGGACGGAGTTAAAAGCAGAGTGTGCTTGGCGTGCATGCTGTACCTGCGCTCCCTGGACTTTGTGTGGCTGTCGTGGCACATAACAGGTAGGAACTAGTGTTAGGGACCACTCATGGAGGCGACCTTGACGTGGTGAGTGGCTTATTACGCTTTGGCCAAAATGTACACCAATGCCTTATTCAGCATCCAGCATAAAGGCAGGGCAGAGCGCTGGTTGCAGAGTGCGATTGCATTTGTGTTTTTGCCTTTATTTTGTATGTTGCTGTGTCCCCTGTCCATTCATTTTTTATTAGCATATTTGTTTTCTGTTTGTTTTTAATTTTCTGCAGACCCCGCAGCAACCGCACGGGAAGAAGCCTCCCTGCGGTTTTTGTCCTATGTTCACACTTGTTATTTGGCTTTCGTTTTTCTTGCTCACGCATTTGTTTGTTGGGGCAATGAGGCTCCCCACATTTTTTGCTTTTCTATAGATGAATTTAGGTTTTTGGGGGATCTGGCCTCCTATTATTTTGTCCTCCTTCAGGGTTTCCCAGTGTTTTTTAATAATCCTTCTCAGTATTCCCGCTTGGCCGTTGTTCTCTTCTTGTTTTTTCTTCTTTTTGTTGATTAACTCCTGTCTGTCCAGTTTTCCTACCAGCTCTTTCTGTATTAATAATTTCTCTTTGTTGTAACCTCTCTGCTCAAATTTCTTCTGCATTTTGTCTGCCTCTGTTGGATATTCACCCTCCTTTGTGCAATTGCGTTTTATTCTCATGAATTGACTTTTTGGGATGTTTTCCAGCCACTGTGGGAGGTGGCAGCTCTCACGGGAGATGAAGCTGTTTACATCCGTTGGTCTTCCATCCTCTATGTAGATTGTGAGATCCAAAAAGTTGATTGTGCTGGCACTGAATGTTGGTGTAAATTCCAGATAAAATTCATTTTTATATATAAATATAATATCATCTATAAAACGTTTCCATAGGACGAGATTCGACCGGAGCTGGCCGTGGAAGTAAATGACCTGATGTTCCCACTGGCCTACATATACAGTACAGACCAAAAGTTTGGACACACCTTCTCATTCAAAAAGTTTTCTTTATTTTCATGACTATGAAAATTGTAGATTCACACTGAAGGCATCAAAACTATGAATTAACACATGTGGAATTATATACATAACAAAAAAGTGTGAAACAACTGAAAATATGTCATATTCTAGGTTCTTCAAAGTAGCCACCTTTTGCTTTGATTACTGCTTTGCACACTCTTGGCATTCTCTTGATGAGCTTCAAGAGTTAGTCACCTGAAATGGTCTTCACTTCACAGGTGTGCCCTGTCAGGTTTAATAAGTGGGATTTCTTGCCTTATAAATGGGGTTGGGACCATCAGTTGCGTTGTGGAGAAGTCAGGTGGATACACAGCCGATAGTCCTACTGAATAGACTGTTAGAATTTGTATTATGGCAAGAAAAAAGCAGCTAAGTAAAGAAAAACGAGTGGCCATCATTACTTTAAGAAATGAAGGTCAGTCAGTCCGAAAAATTGGGAAAACTTTGAAAGTGTCCCCAAGTGCAGTCACAAAAACCATCAAGCGCTACAAAGAAACTGGCTCACATGCGGACCTCCCCAGGAAAGGAAGACCAAGAGTCACCTCTGCTGCGGAGGATAAGTTCATCCGAGTCACCAGCCTCAGAAATCGCAGGTTAACAGCAGCTCAGATTAGAGACCAGGTCAATGCCACACAGAGTTCTAGCAGCAGACACATCTCTAGAACAACTGTTAAGAGGAGACTGTGTGAATCAGGCCTTCATGGTAGAATATCTGCTAGGAAACCACTGCTAAGGACAGGCAACAAGCAGAAGAGACTTGTTTGGGCTAAAGAACACAAGGAATGGACATTAGACCAGTGGAAATCTGTGCTTTGGTCTGATGAGTCCAAATTTGAGATCTTTGGTTCCAACCACCGTGTCTTTGTGCGACACAGAAAAGGTGAACGGATGGACTCTACATGCCTGGTTCCCCCCGTGAAGCATGGAGGAGGAGGTGTGATGGTGTGGGGGTGCTTTGCTGGTGACACTGTTGGGGATTTATTCAAAATTGAAGACATACTGAACCAGCATGGCTACCACAGCATCTTGCAGCGGCATGCTATTCCATCCGGTTTGCGTTTAGTTGGACCATCATTTATTTTTCAACAGGACAATGACCCCAAACACACCTCCAGGCTGTGTAAGGGCTATTTGACCATGAAGGAGAGTGATGGGGTGCTGCGCCAGATGACCTGGCCGCCACAGTCACCGGACCTGAACCCAATCGAGATGGTTTGGGGTGAGCTGGACCGCAGAGTGAAGGCAAAAGGGCCAACAAGTGCTAAGCATCTCTGGGAACTCCTTCAAGACTGTTGGAAGAACATTTCAGGTGACTACCTCTTGAAGCTCATCAAGAGAATGCCAAGAGTGTGCAAAGCAGTAATCAAAGCAAAAGGTGGCTACTTTGAAGAACCTAGAATATGACATATTTTCAGTTGTTTCACACTTTTCTGTTATGTATATAATTCCACATGTGTTAATTCATAGTTTTGATGCCTTCAGTGTGAATCTACAATTTTCATAGTCATGAAAATAAAGAAAACTCTTTGAATGAGAAGGTGTGTCCAAACTTTTGGTCTGTACTGTATATTTGCGAACCCCGATGCGAATCTCGTCCCCATCGCGGTACCCCACTGCTGTATGTAAAACTTATCCTCAAATAAAAAATAATTTCTTTTTTAAAATGAAGCATTCTCCAATAAAATCAATTAGTTTTTCTGCAAGAATTCCCAGTTTTTTTAGGCATGTTTTTACTGCATCGCATCGTTTATCATTTTCATTGATGGTGTATATGGATTCTACATCCAGGGTCCCTAGAATGTAGCTTGGTTCCCATTTCACCTGATTTAGGATGTTCAGAATATGTTGGGTGTCTTTCAGGTGTGTTGGTAGCAGGTTTACACATGGTTGTAAGAAGCAATCTATGTATTCGGACAAGTTGCTCGTCAGGCATTCCACTCCTGATACTATTGGTCTTCCCGGGGGGTCTGTTATGCTTTTATGTATCTTTGGATTGTGGTAGAATGCGGCAATTCTTGGTTGTTTGATTTCTATCAAAATACATCACAAACCAACCAATTAAAAGTAACTATGGAGAAATTTACAAAAAATGAAGAGTATGATACCTATCAACAGAGATTATGTAAAAATTTTAGATAGATCTGAGCAAGAAATTATGGAGAAGAAAATTTAAAAGTTGAAACATAATATAAACACCTATCACATTGAGGAGATAGAGGACACAAATAAATCATCAAAAAACAATATAATAAGGTGAACAGAAACAGACACTGTGGTGACAAACGCGAATACACAAACTAAATACTCAATCCCAACAAATAATAGATTTGAAGTATTACAAGATCAACCTTTTTTAGATGGAACCCCCCCCCCCCCCACACACACACACACACACACACACACCACACCACAAACCTCGCACTCGACAGAGAAGGTCACCATCACCAACACACATACAAAAGACTCCACAAAATCAACAATACCATCTGAGACACAGGTATCAACCACAGGAGGACAATCACGGACCATATTATCCACACCAAACACAATCACAGATGGAAAGGACACATCAAAAGAGGTACACTCACTATCACAGATACACAATCAAGGAATACGAAGGAAAAAGAAGAAAATTCGAAGAGGAGGAAGGAAGATATTACTACAAAAATTAAACAGTGAAACAGCTAATAATGATGCAATAGCTAACTTATTTTCAGTGATCCTTACACCAGCCCAAAATAATTTATTGAATAAAGGACTGAAATTTGCCCCTACAAACTTAATAAATTTGATACCTTTATAGGTATAGAGAAATTTGTCAGGAAGCTATGCCTCAGGAAATACTACATAAAAAACCCAATTGACCGTGATCTACCAACAAATGATTAATATATACATACAACTTTAAAAAAAAAAACTAAAAAAAAATCCCTGCCAAGAAATAGGTCAAGAATTACCTGAGCTCTATTTGCAATCCTTTCTCTTGGCCCTGTCTGACACTACCTGAGCTCTACATGCACTCTGTATATTGGCACTGTCTGACACTACCTGAGCTCTACATGCACTCTGTATCTTGGCACTGTCTGACACTACCTGAGCTCTACATGCACTCTGTATCTTGGCACTGTCTGACACTACCTGAGCTCTACATGCACTCTGTATCTTGGCACTGTCTGACACTACCTGAGTTCTACATGCACCCTGTATCTTGGCACTGTCTGACACTACCTGAGCCCTATATTCATTCTTTATCTTGGCACTGTCTGACACTACCTGAGCTCTACATGCACTCTTTATCTTGGCGCTGTCTGACACTACCTGAGCCCTATATTCATTCTTTATCTTGGCACTGTCTGACACTCTCTGAGTTCTACATGCACTCTGTATCTTGGCACTGTCTGACACTACCTGAGCTCTACATGCACTCTGTATCTTGGCACTGTCTGACACTACCTGAGTTCTACATGCACCCTGTATCGTGGCACTGTCTGACACTACCTGAGCCCTATATTCATTCTTTATCTTGGCACTGTCTGACACTACCTGAGCCCTATATTCATTCTTTATCTTGGCGCTGTCTGACACTCTCTGAGTTCTACATGCACTCTTTATCTTGGCACTGTCTGACACTACCTGAACTCTACATTCACTCTTTATCTTGGCACTGTCTGACACTCTCTGAGCTCTACATGCATTCTTTATCTTGGCACTGTCTGACAGTACCTGAGCTCTACATGCACTCTGTATCTTGGCCCTGTCTGACACTACCTGAGCTCTACATGCATTCTGTATCTTGGCACTGTCTGACACTACCTGAGCTCTACATGCACTATCTATCTTGGCACTATCTGACACTACCTGAGCTCTACATGCACTATGTATCTTGGCACTGTATGACACTACCTGAGCTCTACATGCATTCTGTATCTTGGCCCTGTCTGACACTACCTGAGCCCTATATTCATTATTTATCATGGCAATGTCTGACACTCTCTGAGCTCTACATGCATTCTTTATCTTGGCACTGTCTGACACTACCTGAGCTCTACATGCACTCTGTATCTTGGCACTGTCTGACACTACCTGAGCCCTATATTCATTCTTTATCTTGGCACTGTCTGACACTCTCGGAGCTCTACATGCACTATGTATCTTGGCACTGTCTGACACTACCTGAGCTCTACATGCACTATTTATCTTGGCACTGTCTGACACTACCTGAGCTCTACATGCACTATTTATCTTGGCACTGTCTGACACTACCTGAGCTCTACGTGCACTATTTATCTTGACACTGTCTGACACTACCTGAGCTCTACATGCACTCTGTATCTTGGCACTGTCTGACACTACCTGAGCTCTACATGCACTATCTATCTTGACACTGTCTGACACTACCTGAGCTCTACATGCACTCTTTATCTTGGCACTGTATGACACTACCTGAGCTCTACGTGCACTATTTATCTTGGCACTGTCTGACACTATATGAGCCCTATATTCATTCTTTATCTTGGCACTGTCTGACACTACCTGAGCTCTACATGCATTCTGTATCTTGGCACTGTCTGACACTACCTGAACTCTACATTCACTCTTTATCTTGGCACTGTCTGACACTCTCTGAGCTCTACATGCATTCTTTATCTTGGCACTGTCTGACAGTACCTGAGCTATACATGCACTCTTTATCTTGCCACTGTATGACACTACCTGAGCTCTACATGCACTATTTATCTTGGCACTGTCTGACACTATATGAGCCCTATATTCATTCTTTATCTTGGCACTGTCTGACACTACCTGAGCTCTACATGCACTCTTTATCTTGGCACTGTCTGACACTACCTGAGCCCTATATTCATTCTTTATCTTGGCACTGTCTGACACTCTCGGAGCTCTACATGCACCTATTTTCTTTGCACTGTCTGACACTACCTGAGCTCTACAAGCACTCTGTATCTTGGCACTGTCTGACACTACCTGAGCTCTATATTCACTCTTGATCTTGGCACTGTCTGACACTACCTGAGCTCTACATGCACTCTGTATCTTGGCACTGTCTGACACTACCTGAGCTCTACATGCACTATCTATCTTGGCACTATCTGACACTACCTGAGCTCTACATGCACTATGTATCTTGGCACTGTATGACACTACCTGAGCTCTACGTGCACTCTTTATCTTGACACTGTCTGACACTACCTGAGCTCTACGTGCATTCTGTATCTTGGCACTGTATCACACTACCTGAGCTCTACATGCATTCTGTATCTTGGCACTGTCTGACACTACCTAAGCTCTACATGCACTCTGTATCTTGGCACTGTCTGACGCTACCTGAGCCCTATATTCACTCTTTATCTTGGCACTGTCTGACACTACCTGAGCCCTATATTCATTCTTTATCTTGGCACTGTCTGACACTACCTGAGCCCTATATTCATTATTTATCTTTGCACTGTCTGACACTCTCTGAGCTCTACATGCATTCTTTATCTTGGCACTGTCTGACACTACCTGAGCTCTACATGCACTCTTTATCTTGGCCCTGTCTGACACTACCTGAGCTCTACATGCACTATTTATCTTGGCACTGTCTGACACTACCTGAGCTCTACATGCACTATCTATCTTGGCACTATCTGACACTACCTGAGCTCTACATGCACTATGTATCTTGGCACTGTATGACACTACATGAGCTCTACGTGCATTCTGTATCTTGGCACTGTCTGACACTACCTGAGCTCTACATGCACTCTGTATCTTGGCACTGTCTGACGCTACCTGAGCCCTATATTCACTCTTTATCTTGGCACTGTCTGACAATACCTGAGCTCTACGTGCATTCTGTATCTTGGCACTGTCTGACACTACCTGAGCTCTACATGCACTCTGTATCTTGGCACTGTCTGACGCTACCTGAGCCCTATATTCACTCGTTATCTTGGCACTGTCTGACAATACCTGAGCCCTATATTCATTCTTTATCTTGGCACTGTCTGACACTACCTGAGCCCTATATTCATTATTTATCTTGGCACTGTCTGACACTACCTGAGCCCTATATTCATTATTTATCTTGGCACTGTCTGACACTACCTGAGCTCTACATGCACTCTTTCTCTTGGCACTGTCTGACACTCTGAGCTCTACATGCACTCTGTATCTTGGCACTGTCTGACACTACCTGAGCTCTACATGCACTCTTTCTCTTGGCACTGTCTGACACTCTGAGCTCTACATGCACTCTGTATCTTGGCACTGTCTGACACTACCTGAGCTCTACATGCACTCTTTCTCTTGGCACTGTCTGACACTCTGAGCTCTACATGCACTCTGTATCTTGGCACTGTCTGACACTACCTGAGCTCTACATGCACTCTGTATCTTGGCACTGTCTGACACTACCTGAGCTCTACAAGCACTCTGTATCTTGGCAATGTCTGACACTACCTGAGCTCTACATGCACTCTGTATCTTGGCACTGTCTGACACTACCTGAGATCTACATGCACTATTTATCTTGGCACTGTCTGACACTACCTGAGCTCTACGTGCACTATTTATCTTGATACTGTCTGACACTACCTGAGCTCTACATGCATTCTGTATCTTGGCACTGTATGACACTACCTGAGCTCTACGTGCATTCTGTATCTTGGCACTGTCTGACACTACCTGAGCTCTACGTGCATTCTGTATCTTGGCACTGTATGACACTACCTGAGCCCTATATTCATTCTTTATCTTGGCACTGTCTGACACTACCTGAGCCCTATATTCATTATTTATCTTTGCACTGTCTGACACTCTCTGAGCTCTACATGCATTCTTTATCTTGGCACTGTCTGACACTACCTGAGCTCTACATGCACTATCTATCTTGGCACTATCTGACACTACCTGAGCTCTACATGCACTATGTATCTTGGCACTGTATGACACTACATGAGCTCTACGTGCATTCTGTATCTTGGCACTGTCTGACACTACCTGAGCTCTACATGCACTCTGTATCTTGGCACTGTCTGACGCTACCTGAGCCCTATATTCACTCTTTATCTTGGCACTGTCTGACAATACCTGAGCTCTACGTGCATTCTGTATCTTGGCACTGTCTGACACTACCTGAGCTCTACATGCACTCTGTATCTTGGCACTGTCTGACGCTACCTGAGCCCTATATTCACTCGTTATCTTGGCACTGTCTGACAATACCTGAGCCCTATATTCATTCTTTATCTTGGCACTGTCTGACACTACCTGAGCCCTATATTCATTATTTATCTTGGCACTGTCTGACACTACCTGAGCCCTATATTCATTATTTATCTTGGCACTGTCTGACACTACCTGAGCTCTACATGCACTCTTTCTCTTGGCACTGTCTGACACTCTGAGCTCTACATGCACTCTGTATCTTGGCACTGTCTGACACTACCTGAGCTCTACATGCACTCTGTATCTTGGCACTGTCTGACACTACCTGAGCTCTACAAGCACTCTGTATCTTGGCAATGTCTGACACTACCTGAGCTCTACATGCACTCTGTATCTTGGCACTGTCTGACACTACCTGAGATCTACATGCACTATTTATCTTGGCACTGTCTGACACTACCTGAGCTCTACGTGCACTATTTATCTTGATACTGTCTGACACTACCTGAGCTCTACATGCACTCTGTATCTTGGCACTGTATGACACTACCTGAGCTCTACGTGCATTCTGTATCTTGGCACTGTCTGACACTACCTGAGCTCTACGTGCATTCTGTATCTTGGCACTGTATGACACTACCTGAGCTCTACATGCATTCTTTATCTTGGCACTGTCTGACACTACCTGAGCTCTACATGCACTATGTATCTTGGCACTGTCTGACACTACCTGAGCCCTATATTCATTATTTATCTTGGCACTGTCTGACACTACCTGAGCTCTACATGCACTATCTATCTTGGCACTGTCTGACACTACCTGAGCTCTACATGCACTCTTTATCTTTGCACTGTCTGACACTCTCTGAGCTATACATGCACTCTTTATCTTGGCACTGTATGACACTACCTGAGCTCTACATGCACTATTTATCTTGGCACTGTCTGACACTATATGAGCCCTATATTCATTCTTTATCTTGGCACTGTCTGACACTACCTGAGCCCTATATTCATTCTTTATCTTGGCACTGTCTGACACTCTCGGAGCTCTACATGCACCTATTATCTTTGCACTGTCTGACACTACCTGAGCTCTACATGCACTATTTATCTTGGCACTGTATGACACTACCTGAGCTCTACATGCATTCTGTATCTTGGCACTGTCTGACACTACCTGAGCTCTACATGCACTCTGTATCTTGGCACTGTCTGACACTACCTGAGCCCTATATTCATTCATTATCTTGGCACTGTCTGACACTACCTGAGCCCTATATTCATTCTTTATCTTGGCACTGTCTGACACTACCTGAGCTCTACATGCATTCTGTTTCTTGGCACTGTCTGACACTACCTGAGCTCTACATGCACTCTGTATGTTGGCACTGTCTGACACTGCCTTAGCTCTACATGCATTCTTTATCTTGGCACTATCTGACACTACCTGAGCTCTACATGCACTATTTATCTTGGCACTGTCTGACACTACCTGAGCCATATATTCATTCTTTATCTTGGCACTGTCTGACACTACCTGAGCTCTACATGCACTATTTATCTTGGCACTGTCTGACACTACCTGAGCTTTACATGCATTCTGTATCTTGGCACTGTCTGACACTATCTGAGCTCTACATGCACTCTGTATCTTGGCACTGTCTGACACTACCTGAGCTCTACATGCACTCATTATCTTGGCACTGTCTGACACTACCTGAGCTCTACATGCCCTCTGTATCTTGGCACTGTCTGACACTACCTGAGCTCTACAAGCACTCTGTATCTTGGCACTGTCTGACACTACCTGAGCTCTACATGCACTATTTATCTTGGCACTGTCTGACACTACCTGAGCTCTATAAGCACTCTGTATCTTGGCACTGTCTGACACTACCTAAGCTCTACATGCACTCTGTATCTTGGCACTGTTTGACACTACCTAAGCTCTACATGTACTCTGTATCTTGGCACTGTCTGACACTACCTAAGCTCTACATGCACTCTGTATCTTGGCACTGTCTGACGCTACCTGAGCCCTATATTCACTCTTTATCTTAGCACTGTCTGACACTACCTGAGCCCTATATTCATTCTTTATCTTGGCACTGTCTGACACTACCTGAGCCCTATATTCATTATTTATCTTTGCACTGTCTGACACTCTCTGAGCTCTACATGCATTCTTTATCTTGGCACTGTCTGACACTACCTGAGCTCTACATGCACTCTTTATCTTGGCCCTGTCTGACACTACCTGAGCTCTACATGCACTATTTATCTTGGCACTGTCTGACACTACCTGAGCTCTACATGCACTATCTATCTTGGCACTATCTGACACTACCTGAGCTCTACATGCACTATGTATCTTGGCACTGTATGACACTACATGAGCTCTACGTGCATTCTGTATCTTGGCACTGTCTGACACTACCTGAGCTCTACATGCACTCTGTATCTTGGCACTGTCTGACGCTACCTGAGCCCTATATTCACTCTTTATCTTGGCACTGTCTGACAATACCTGAGCTCTACGTGCATTCTGTATCTTGGCACTTGTCTGACACTACCTGAGCTCTACATGCACTCTGTATCTTGGCACTGTCTGGACGCTACCTGAGCCCTATATTCACTCGTTATCTTGGCACTGTCTGACAATACCTGAGCCCTATATTCATTCTTATCTTGGCACTGTCTGACACTACCTGAGCCCTATATTCATTATTTATCTTGGCACTGTCCTGACACTACCTGAGCCCTATATTCATTATTTATCTTGGCACTGTCTGACACTACCTGAGCTCTACATGCACTCTTTCTCTTGGCACTGTCTGACACTCTGAGCTCTACATGCACTCTGTATCTTGGCACTGTCTGACACTACCTGAGCTCTACATGCACTCTGGATCTTGGCACTGTCTGACACTACCTGAGCTCTACAAGCACTCTGTATCTTGGCAATGTCTGACACTACCTGAGCTCTACATGCACTATGTATCTTGGCACTGTCTGACACTACCTGAGATCTACATGCACTATTTATCTTGGCACTGTCTGACACTACCTGAGCTCTACTGCACTATTAGCTTGATCTGCTGACACTACTGACTCTACATGCACTCTGTATCTTGGCACTGTATGACACTACCTGAGCTCTACGTGCATTCTGTATCTTGGCACTGTCTGACACTACCTGAGCTCTACGTGCATTCTGTATCTTGGCACTGTATGACACTACCTGAGCCCATATATTCATTCTTTATCTTGGCACTGTCTGACACTACCTGAGCCCTATATTCATTATTTATCTTTGCACTGTCTGACACTCTCTGAGCTCTACATGCATTCTTTATCTTGGCACTGTCTGACACTACCTGAGCTCTACATGCACTCTTATCTTGGCCCTGTCTGACACTACCTGAGCTCTACATGCACTATTTATCTTGGCACTGTCTGACACTACCTGAGCTCTACATGCACTATCTATCTTGGCACTATCTGACACTACCTGAGCTCTACATGCACTATGTATCTTGGCACTGTATGACACTACATGAGCTCTACGTGCATTCTGTATCTTGGCACTGTCTGACACTACCTGAGCTCTACATGCACTCTGTATCTTGGCACTGTCTGACGCTACCTGAGCCCTATATTCACTCTTTATCTTGGCACTGTCTGACAATACCTGAGCTCTACGTGCATTCTGTATCTTGGCACTGTCTGACACTACCTGAGCTCTACATGCACTCTGTATCTTGGCACTGTCTGACGCTACCTGAGCCCTATATTCACTCGTTATCTTGGCACTGTCTGACAATACCTGAGCCCTATATTCATTCTTTATCTTGGCACTGTCTGACACTACCTGAGCCCTATATTCATTATTTATCTTGGCACTGTCTGACACTACCTGAGCCCTATATTCATTATTTATCTTGGCACTGTCTGACACTACCTGAGCTCTACATGCACTCTTTCTCTTGGCACTGTCTGACACTCTGAGCTCTACATGCACTCTGTATCTTGGCACTGTCTGACACTACCTGAGCTCTACATGCACTCTGTATCTTGGCACTGTCTGACACTACCTGAGCTCTACAAGCACTCTGTATCTTGGCAATGTCTGACACTACCTGAGCTCTACATGCACTCTGTATCTTGGCACTGTCTGACACTACCTGAGATCTACATGCACTATTTATCTTGGCACTGTCTGACACTACCTGAGCTCTACGTGCACTATTTATCTTGATACTGTCTGACACTACCTGAGCTCTACATGCACTCTGTATCTTGGCACTGTCTGACACTACCTGAGCCCTATATTCATTCTTTATCTTGGCACTGTCTGACACTCTCGGAGCTCTACATGCACTATGTATCTTGGCACTGTCTGACACTACCTGAGCTCTACATGCACTATTTATCTTGGCACTGTCTGACACTACCTGAGCTCTACATGCACTATTTATCTTGGCACTGTCTGACACTACCTGAGCTCTACGTGCACTATTTATCTTGACACTGTCTGACACTACCTGAGCTCTACATGCACTCTGTATCTTGGCACTGTCTGACACTACCTGAGCTCTACATGCACTATCTATCTTGACACTGTCTGACACTACCTGAGCTCTACATGCACTCTTTATCTTGGCACTGTATGACACTACCTGAGCTCTACGTGCACTATTTATCTTGGCACTGTCTGACACTATATGAGCCCTATATTCATTCTTTATCTTGGCACTGTCTGACACTACCTGAGCTCTACATGCATTCTGTATCTTGGCACTGTCTGACACTACCTGAACTCTACATTCACTCTTTATCTTGGCACTGTCTGACACTCTCTGAGCTCTACATGCATTCTTTATCTTGGCACTGTCTGACAGTACCTGAGCTATACATGCACTCTTTATCTTGCCACTGTATGACACTACCTGAGCTCTACATGCACTATTTATCTTGGCACTGTCTGACACTATATGAGCCCTATATTCATTCTTTATCTTGGCACTGTCTGACACTACCTGAGCTCTACATGCACTCTTTATCTTGGCACTGTCTGACACTACCTGAGCCCTATATTCATTCTTTATCTTGGCACTGTCTGACACTCTCGGAGCTCTACATGCACCTATTTTCTTTGCACTGTCTGACACTACCTGAGCTCTACAAGCACTCTGTATCTTGGCACTGTCTGACACTACCTGAGCTCTATATTCACTCTTGATCTTGGCACTGTCTGACACTACCTGAGCTCTACATGCACTCTGTATCTTGGCACTGTCTGACACTACCTGAGCTCTACATGCACTATCTATCTTGGCACTATCTGACACTACCTGAGCTCTACATGCACTATGTATCTTGGCACTGTATGACACTACCTGAGCTCTACGTGCAC
Source organism: Bufo gargarizans (assembly GCF_014858855.1). Lineage (NCBI taxonomy): Eukaryota > Metazoa > Chordata > Amphibia > Anura > Bufonidae > Bufo > Bufo gargarizans. The sequence goes on along the minus strand of NC_058090.1, from coordinate 96,792,619 downwards.
TCTTTATCTTGACACTGTCTGACACTACCTGAGCTCTACGTGCATTCTGTATCTTGGCACTGTATCACACTACCTGAGCTCTACATGCATTCTGTATCTTGGCACTGTCTGACACTACCTAAGCTCTACATGCACTCTGTATCTTGGCACTGTCTGACGCTACCTGAGCCCTATATTCACTCTTTATCTTGGCACTGTCTGACACTACCTGAGCCCTATATTCATTCTTTATCTTGGCACTGTCTGACACTACCTGAGCCCTATATTCATTATTTATCTTTGCACTGTCTGACACTCTCTGAGCTCTACATGCATTCTTTATCTTGGCACTGTCTGACACTACCTGAGCTCTACATGCACTCTTTATCTTGGCCCTGTCTGACACTACCTGAGCTCTACATGCACTATTTATCTTGGCACTGTCTGACACTACCTGAGCTCTACATGCACTATCTATCTTGGCACTATCTGACACTACCTGAGCTCTACATGCACTATGTATCTTGGCACTGTATGACACTACATGAGCTCTACGTGCATTCTGTATCTTGGCACTGTCTGACACTACCTGAGCTCTACATGCACTCTGTATCTTGGCACTGTCTGACGCTACCTGAGCCCTATATTCACTCTTTATCTTGGCACTGTCTGACAATACCTGAGCTCTACGTGCATTCTGTATCTTGGCACTGTCTGACACTACCTGAGCTCTACATGCACTCTGTATCTTGGCACTGTCTGACGCTACCTGAGCCCTATATTCACTCGTTATCTTGGCACTGTCTGACAATACCTGAGCCCTATATTCATTCTTTATCTTGGCACTGTCTGACACTACCTGAGCCCTATATTCATTATTTATCTTGGCACTGTCTGACACTACCTGAGCCCTATATTCATTATTTATCTTGGCACTGTCTGACACTACCTGAGCTCTACATGCACTCTTTCTCTTGGCACTGTCTGACACTCTGAGCTCTACATGCACTCTGTATCTTGGCACTGTCTGACACTACCTGAGCTCTACATGCACTCTTTCTCTTGGCACTGTCTGACACTCTGAGCTCTACATGCACTCTGTATCTTGGCACTGTCTGACACTACCTGAGCTCTACATGCACTCTTTCTCTTGGCACTGTCTGACACTCTGAGCTCTACATGCACTCTGTATCTTGGCACTGTCTGACACTACCTGAGCTCTACATGCACTCTGTATCTTGGCACTGTCTGACACTACCTGAGCTCTACAAGCACTCTGTATCTTGGCAATGTCTGACACTACCTGAGCTCTACATGCACTCTGTATCTTGGCACTGTCTGACACTACCTGAGATCTACATGCACTATTTATCTTGGCACTGTCTGACACTACCTGAGCTCTACGTGCACTATTTATCTTGATACTGTCTGACACTACCTGAGCTCTACATGCATTCTGTATCTTGGCACTGTATGACACTACCTGAGCTCTACGTGCATTCTGTATCTTGGCACTGTCTGACACTACCTGAGCTCTACGTGCATTCTGTATCTTGGCACTGTATGACACTACCTGAGCCCTATATTCATTCTTTATCTTGGCACTGTCTGACACTACCTGAGCCCTATATTCATTATTTATCTTTGCACTGTCTGACACTCTCTGAGCTCTACATGCATTCTTTATCTTGGCACTGTCTGACACTACCTGAGCTCTACATGCACTATCTATCTTGGCACTATCTGACACTACCTGAGCTCTACATGCACTATGTATCTTGGCACTGTATGACACTACATGAGCTCTACGTGCATTCTGTATCTTGGCACTGTCTGACACTACCTGAGCTCTACATGCACTCTGTATCTTGGCACTGTCTGACGCTACCTGAGCCCTATATTCACTCTTTATCTTGGCACTGTCTGACAATACCTGAGCTCTACGTGCATTCTGTATCTTGGCACTGTCTGACACTACCTGAGCTCTACATGCACTCTGTATCTTGGCACTGTCTGACGCTACCTGAGCCCTATATTCACTCGTTATCTTGGCACTGTCTGACAATACCTGAGCCCTATATTCATTCTTTATCTTGGCACTGTCTGACACTACCTGAGCCCTATATTCATTATTTATCTTGGCACTGTCTGACACTACCTGAGCCCTATATTCATTATTTATCTTGGCACTGTCTGACACTACCTGAGCTCTACATGCACTCTTTCTCTTGGCACTGTCTGACACTCTGAGCTCTACATGCACTCTGTATCTTGGCACTGTCTGACACTACCTGAGCTCTACATGCACTCTGTATCTTGGCACTGTCTGACACTACCTGAGCTCTACAAGCACTCTGTATCTTGGCAATGTCTGACACTACCTGAGCTCTACATGCACTCTGTATCTTGGCACTGTCTGACACTACCTGAGATCTACATGCACTATTTATCTTGGCACTGTCTGACACTACCTGAGCTCTACGTGCACTATTTATCTTGATACTGTCTGACACTACCTGAGCTCTACATGCACTCTGTATCTTGGCACTGTATGACACTACCTGAGCTCTACGTGCATTCTGTATCTTGGCACTGTCTGACACTACCTGAGCTCTACGTGCATTCTGTATCTTGGCACTGTATGACACTACCTGAGCTCTACATGCATTCTTTATCTTGGCACTGTCTGACACTACCTGAGCTCTACATGCACTATGTATCTTGGCACTGTCTGACACTACCTGAGCCCTATATTCATTATTTATCTTGGCACTGTCTGACACTACCTGAGCTCTACATGCACTATCTATCTTGGCACTGTCTGACACTACCTGAGCTCTACATGCACTCTTTATCTTTGCACTGTCTGACACTCTCTGAGCTATACATGCACTCTTTATCTTGGCACTGTATGACACTACCTGAGCTCTACATGCACTATTTATCTTGGCACTGTCTGACACTATATGAGCCCTATATTCATTCTTTATCTTGGCACTGTCTGACACTACCTGAGCCCTATATTCATTCTTTATCTTGGCACTGTCTGACACTCTCGGAGCTCTACATGCACCTATTATCTTTGCACTGTCTGACACTACCTGAGCTCTACATGCACTATTTATCTTGGCACTGTATGACACTACCTGAGCTCTACATGCATTCTGTATCTTGGCACTGTCTGACACTACCTGAGCTCTACATGCACTCTGTATCTTGGCACTGTCTGACACTACCTGAGCCCTATATTCATTCATTATCTTGGCACTGTCTGACACTACCTGAGCCCTATATTCATTCTTTATCTTGGCACTGTCTGACACTACCTGAGCTCTACATGCATTCTGTTTCTTGGCACTGTCTGACACTACCTGAGCTCTACATGCACTCTGTATGTTGGCACTGTCTGACACTGCCTTAGCTCTACATGCATTCTTTATCTTGGCACTATCTGACACTACCTGAGCTCTACATGCACTATTTATCTTGGCACTGTCTGACACTACCTGAGCCATATATTCATTCTTTATCTTGGCACTGTCTGACACTACCTGAGCTCTACATGCACTATTTATCTTGGCACTGTCTGACACTACCTGAGCTTTACATGCATTCTGTATCTTGGCACTGTCTGACACTATCTGAGCTCTACATGCACTCTGTATCTTGGCACTGTCTGACACTACCTGAGCTCTACATGCACTCATTATCTTGGCACTGTCTGACACTACCTGAGCTCTACATGCCCTCTGTATCTTGGCACTGTCTGACACTACCTGAGCTCTACAAGCACTCTGTATCTTGGCACTGTCTGACACTACCTGAGCTCTACATGCACTATTTATCTTGGCACTGTCTGACACTACCTGAGCTCTATAAGCACTCTGTATCTTGGCACTGTCTGACACTACCTAAGCTCTACATGCACTCTGTATCTTGGCACTGTTTGACACTACCTAAGCTCTACATGTACTCTGTATCTTGGCACTGTCTGACACTACCTAAGCTCTACATGCACTCTGTATCTTGGCACTGTCTGACGCTACCTGAGCCCTATATTCACTCTTTATCTTAGCACTGTCTGACACTACCTGAGCCCTATATTCATTCTTTATCTTGGCACTGTCTGACACTACCTGAGCCCTATATTCATTATTTATCTTTGCACTGTCTGACACTCTCTGAGCTCTACATGCATTCTTTATCTTGGCACTGTCTGACACTACCTGAGCTCTACATGCACTCTTTATCTTGGCCCTGTCTGACACTACCTGAGCTCTACATGCACTATTTATCTTGGCACTGTCTGACACTACCTGAGCTCTACATGCACTATCTATCTTGGCACTATCTGACACTACCTGAGCTCTACATGCACTATGTATCTTGGCACTGTATGACACTACATGAGCTCTACGTGCATTCTGTATCTTGGCACTGTCTGACACTACCTGAGCTCTACATGCACTCTGTATCTTGGCACTGTCTGACGCTACCTGAGCCCTATATTCACTCTTTATCTTGGCACTGTCTGACAATACCTGAGCTCTACGTGCATTCTGTATCTTGGCACTGTCTGACACTACCTGAGCTCTACATGCACTCTGTATCTTGGCACTGTCTGACGCTACCTGAGCCCTATATTCACTCGTTATCTTGGCACTGTCTGACAATACCTGAGCCCTATATTCATTCTTTATCTTGGCACTGTCTGACACTACCTGAGCCCTATATTCATTATTTATCTTGGCACTGTCTGACACTACCTGAGCCCTATATTCATTATTTATCTTGGCACTGTCTGACACTACCTGAGCTCTACATGCACTCTTTCTCTTGGCACTGTCTGACACTCTGAGCTCTACATGCACTCTGTATCTTGGCACTGTCTGACACTACCTGAGCTCTACATGCACTCTGTATCTTGGCACTGTCTGACACTACCTGAGCTCTACAAGCACTCTGTATCTTGGCAATGTCTGACACTACCTGAGCTCTACATGCACTCTGTATCTTGGCACTGTCTGACACTACCTGAGATCTACATGCACTATTTATCTTGGCACTGTCTGACACTACCTGAGCTCTACGTGCACTATTTATCTTGATACTGTCTGACACTACCTGAGCTCTACATGCACTCTGTATCTTGGCACTGTATGACACTACCTGAGCTCTACGTGCATTCTGTATCTTGGCACTGTCTGACACTACCTGAGCTCTACGTGCATTCTGTATCTTGGCACTGTATGACACTACCTGAGCCCTATATTCATTCTTTATCTTGGCACTGTCTGACACTACCTGAGCCCTATATTCATTATTTATCTTTGCACTGTCTGACACTCTCTGAGCTCTACATGCATTCTTTATCTTGGCACTGTCTGACACTACCTGAGCTCTACATGCACTCTTTATCTTGGCCCTGTCTGACACTACCTGAGCTCTACATGCACTATTTATCTTGGCACTGTCTGACACTACCTGAGCTCTACATGCACTATCTATCTTGGCACTATCTGACACTACCTGAGCTCTACATGCACTATGTATCTTGGCACTGTATGACACTACATGAGCTCTACGTGCATTCTGTATCTTGGCACTGTCTGACACTACCTGAGCTCTACATGCACTCTGTATCTTGGCACTGTCTGACGCTACCTGAGCCCTATATTCACTCTTTATCTTGGCACTGTCTGACAATACCTGAGCTCTACGTGCATTCTGTATCTTGGCACTGTCTGACACTACCTGAGCTCTACATGCACTCTGTATCTTGGCACTGTCTGACGCTACCTGAGCCCTATATTCACTCGTTATCTTGGCACTGTCTGACAATACCTGAGCCCTATATTCATTCTTTATCTTGGCACTGTCTGACACTACCTGAGCCCTATATTCATTATTTATCTTGGCACTGTCTGACACTACCTGAGCCCTATATTCATTATTTATCTTGGCACTGTCTGACACTACCTGAGCTCTACATGCACTCTTTCTCTTGGCACTGTCTGACACTCTGAGCTCTACATGCACTCTGTATCTTGGCACTGTCTGACACTACCTGAGCTCTACATGCACTCTGTATCTTGGCACTGTCTGACACTACCTGAGCTCTACAAGCACTCTGTATCTTGGCAATGTCTGACACTACCTGAGCTCTACATGCACTCTGTATCTTGGCACTGTCTGACACTACCTGAGATCTACATGCACTATTTATCTTGGCACTGTCTGACACTACCTGAGCTCTACGTGCACTATTTATCTTGATACTGTCTGACACTACCTGAGCTCTACATGCACTCTGTATCTTGGCACTGTATGACACTACCTGAGCTCTACGTGCATTCTGTATCTTGGCACTGTCTGACACTACCTGAGCTCTACGTGCATTCTGTATCTTGGCACTGTATGACACTACCTGAGCTCTACATGCATTCTTTATCTTGGCACTGTCTGACACTACCTGAGCTCTACATGCACTATGTATCTTGGCACTGTCTGACACTACCTGAGCCCTATATTCATTATTTATCTTGGCACTGTCTGACACTACCTGAGCTCTACATGCACTATCTATCTTGGCACTGTCTGACACTACCTGAGCTCTACATGCACTCTTTATCTTTGCACTGTCTGACACTCTCTGAGCTATACATGCACTCTTTATCTTGGCACTGTATGACACTACCTGAGCTCTACATGCACTATTTATCTTGGCACTGTCTGACACTATATGAGCCCTATATTCATTCTTTATCTTGGCACTGTCTGACACTACCTGAGCCCTATATTCATTCTTTATCTTGGCACTGTCTGACACTCTCGGAGCTCTACATGCACCTATTATCTTTGCACTGTCTGACACTACCTGAGCTCTACATGCACTATTTATCTTGGCACTGTATGACACTACCTGAGCTCTACATGCATTCTGTATCTTGGCACTGTCTGACACTACCTGAGCTCTACATGCACTCTGTATCTTGGCACTGTCTGACACTACCTGAGCCCTATATTCATTCTTTATCTTGGCACTGTCTGACACTACCTGAGCTCTACATGCATTCTGTTTCTTGGCACTGTCTGACACTACCTGAGCTCTACATGCACTCTGTATGTTGGCACTGTCTGACACTGCCTTAGCTCTACATGCATTCTTTATCTTGGCACTATCTGACACTACCTGAGCTCTACATGCACTATTTATCTTGGCACTGTCTGACACTACCTGAGCCATATATTCATTCTTTATCTTGGCACTGTCTGACACTACCTGAGCTCTACATGCACTATTTATCTTGGCACTGTCTGACACTACCTGAGCTTTACATGCATTCTGTATCTTGGCACTGTCTGACACTACCTGAGCTCTACATGCACTCATTATCTTGGCACTGTCTGACACTACCTGAGCTCTACATGCCCTCTGTATCTTGGCACTGTCTGACACTACCTGAGCTCTACAAGCACTCTGTATCTTGGCACTGTCTGACACTACCTGAGCTCTACATGCACTATTTATCTTGGCACTGTCTGACACTACCTGAGCTCTACATGCACTCTGTATCTTGGCACTGTTTGACACTACCTAAGCTCTACATGTACTCTGTATCTTGGCACTGTCTGACACTACCTGAGCTCTACATGCACTCTGTATCTTGGCACTGTTTGAAACTCTCTGAGCTCTACATGCACTCTGTATCTTGTGTAGGAAGGTGCAAGGGTCCGTCATTGACGGAAGGTACGTGTCACCGAGGTTCCTGGCCTCGGTGAGATAAGAACCGGTTATTTTATGTGTCAGCAGCAGCTAGTGCTCGCTGACACTGTTTATTCTTAGTGTGGCTGAAAAGCCGATCCGGGCCGGTTCTTATTGGGAGCAGCCAAAGAGCAGGGTGGGTGGCTGTTCCCCGCGTCCAGGCCAGGTTTTGGGCTGGGGTTTAAAAACCCAGCCAGCAGCTCAGCTGGGTGTGGTATGTTCCTCCAAGTAAAAGTGGTGCTGTGAAGGCTCTGTGTTTTTGGGGAGCTGCATGAGAGCCACCAGCCGGAAGCCAGGCACCCTAAAAGCCGGCTGTGGATATTCAGGTGACGTGTTCGTCTTGAGTTCTGTGGACTTTGGCCATGTGAAATAACATGGGGATTTTCTGGGGTGTGCATTAACACCAGGACTCTGCCAAGTGTTTATGTTATTTTTCCTTGTTGTGTGAATAAACACTGACTTTTCCGTTACTACCGTGTTCTTGCCTCTGTACTGCGTTCGCTTACCCTGCCTACCAGAGCGAATCCCCACAATTGGTGGCTTGGAGCGGGCAAGCGCAGTGAGGCTGGCGTGGAAGCCGAATTTTTTTTTCTCTCTCACGGTTGTATGTCATTTATCAAGCCGGCTAGATTTAAACCGGTGTCAAGAGACAAAATGGAGGCTGTTATGAAGGCCCTCGTGGAAGCTAACCTGCAGCAACGCGAGGCTAATAAGCAGCAGCAGGAGACCAACCAGTTGCTGCTACAACATGTAATGGCATTACAGTCAGCAGGAGCAACCCCAAGCGTACATGATGTCCGGAAAGCAGTACGTGCAGCGATCCCTAAAATGACCCCTGCAGACGACGTCGAGACCTACCTGGCGATGTATGAAAAAGTGGCCACCAGGGAAAAGCTGCCCCAAGACCAGTGGGCTGAGGTCGTCGCTCCGTTTCTGACGTCAGAGTCCCAGCGGGTGTTTTTTGACTTGCCTGACGATCAAGCAGCCGACTACCCAAAGGTAAAGGGGGAGATCTTGGCAAGACTGGGGGTGAATGTACTGGTCCGGGCCCAGCGGGTGCATCAGTGGGGGTTCAACCCGGCGGAGCCCGTGAGACCCCAGTATTATGACTTGCTTAACCTGTTACAAAAGTGGCTACAACCTGACGTGTTAAGCCCCACTGCTATGTTGGACCGGTTATTAGCAGACAGGTTCTGGAGGGCTCTGCCACCCCCTCTCCAGCAATGGATTGGCCAGGTCTCCCCAGGGAATGCGCTGGAGATGGTCGACCTGGTGGAGCGCTATGAGGCTACCCGAAACTTACAGGGGGGTTCTGTTGGGAGGGGGGCAGTCAGATCCCGTAACTCTCCACCCCGGACCCAACAACCAGTGCCCATCAAACCTGCCCGAGATATAACCCCTGTGGACCCCGTTCCAATAATCTGCTGGCGGTGTCGGGAGCCAGGTCATGTTCGAGCGGACTGTCCACGTCAGGGGGAACCCATGGACACAAACTGTGGCTTCCGTCAATCGTTATATGCCAGGAAACTGTGTGCAGTAGGTGCTTCGGAGTCTCTGAACCACCTGTGCCAGGTTGAGGTGGGAGACACTCCAGCGGAGGCTCTGTTGGACTCAGGAAGTCTGGTGACCCTGGTAAGGGCTTCCCTGGTACGCTCCGCTGAGTACACCGGCCGTAAGGTTGGAGTCATGTGCATCCATGGGGACTTAAAAGACTATCCTACTGCTATGGTGTCTCTGTCTACGGTTTCCGGCCGGTGGATCCACGAGGTGGCTGTTGCAACCCACCTCCACTATGAACTTATAGTAGGGAGAGACTTCCCGGGTTTCACGGCACTGTGGCCGGTTCCGAGAGTGACTGATATGCATGATACAGGGGTAACCCTAGCAGAATGGCCTGGCTCAGGGGGGAGACCAGAACCCTGGGAACCTGAGTCTAAAGGTCCCGCGGTAGGGGTGACCGCCACTTCGGTGGAAGAGGAGGAGACATCCCCACTGAGTGTAATGGTGGGAGACATGGAGGACTTGCCGCCGGGGCCTGAGCTGGCAGACCTCAATGTCTCTGGGGGTAATTTTGGTACCGCGCAACACCGGGATCCAACCTTATCCCGGGCCTGGGAAAATGTGCTAATAATAGATGGTGAACCACAACAACCAGGGGCAGAGTCGGTGTTCCCCCGTTTTGTGGTCCATCAGGATATGTTGTATCGGGTAAACCAGCTGCGAGGTGAATCCATTGAACAGTTAGTGGTGCCTCAGGCTTATCGCAAACTCGTGTTAGAGTTAGCACACCAGCATGTTCTCGGGGGTCATCTGGGAATGCAGAAAACCCAGGACCGGATACTACAACGGTTTTACTGGCCCAGTGTGTTTAAAGAGGTGGCCGACTTCTGTAAATCTTGCCCGACCTGCCAGGCAACGAGCCCCCAGCACCTGTTTCGCAGTCCCTTGGTACCCCTCCCGATCATTGAGGTACCGTTTGAGCGAATCGCTATGGACCTAGTAGGTCCTGTACCAAAGTCCGCCAGGGGACACCAACACATCTTGGTTGTCCTTGATTACGCTACTCGGTACCCGGAGGCCGTGCCACTGCGACATACTTCTGCAAAACTTATAGCCAAAGAGCTAATGGAGATGTTCTCCCGAGTGGGGCTACCTAAAGAGGTCCTGACTGACCAGGGGACCCCTTTTATGTCCAAGGTCATGAGGGAACTCTGCAAGTTGCTGCGTATAAAACAGTTACGGACGTCTGTGTACCATCCACAAACGGATGGACTAGTGGAAAGGTTTAATAAAACCCTAAAAACCATGTTAAAAAGGGTGGTGACCAAAGATGGAAAGGATTGGGACCTTCTTCTGCCTTATCTCATGTTCGCAGTGCGAGAGGTGCCCCAGGCCTCTACTGGGTTCTCGCCCTTCGAATTGCTATATGGCAGACATCCTCGTGGCTTGTTGGACGTAGCCAAAGAGGCGTGGGAAGAACAACCCACTCCGCATAAAAGCGTCCTGGAATATGTTACCAAGATGCAACAGCGGATAGAGACCGTTTTGCCTCTTGTCAGGGAACATATGGAGGCCGCTCAGCGAGCCCAGAGTCGGATCTATAATCGGCAGGCTCGGGTCCGGAACTTTAACCCGGGTGATCGGGTTTTGGTTCTCGTGCCGACAGTGGACAGTAAGTTCCTAGCCAGGTGGCAGGGGCCCTACGAGGTGCGTGAAAAAATAGGAGAGGTAAATTACAAGGTACACCAGCCGGGGAGGCGAAAGCCGGAGCAGGTTTACCATGTTAATTTGCTAAAACCTTGGAAGGATAGGGAAACCTGTACGGAAGACAGCCCGCGACCGGGTTTTCTTGGACAAGAGGGTCCGGCTCCTAAGTCTGATGCAAGGGAAGCGGTTGCCACAGTAAAAATTGCTGACAGCCTCTCCTCTAAACAGGCTCAGGAAACCAGGGAGTTTGTTAGTCGGAACACGGATGTGTTCTCAGACCTCCCTGGACGTACTTCCGTAATCCAACATGACATTGTCACCGAGCCTCAGGCAAAAGTCCGGTTAAAAGCATATCGAGTACCCGAGGCTCGGCGAAAAGCCATCTCGGAGGAAGTGCAACTTATGTTGCGGCTGGATGTCATTGAGGAGTCTAAAAGTGAGTGGGCCAGTCCGATAGTGTTAATACCCAAGCCAGATGGGACACTGAGGTTCTGTAATGACTTCCGCAAGCTTAATGAGGTGTCCAAATTTGACGCGTATCCCATGCCCCGAGTGGATGAGCTTATTGAAAGGTTGGGCCAAGCCCGGTATTTTTCTGTGTTAGACCTCACCAAAGGGTACTGGCAGGTACCCTTGACAGAGGCTGCCAAAGAAAAAACGGCTTTTGTCACGCCAGAGGGGCTTTATCAGTACAAGGTACTACCCTTTGGTCTACATGGCGCTCCCGCCACGTTTCAAAGGCTAATGGATATTATACTCCGTCCACATCGTCGATACGCTTCGGCGTACCTGGACGATATCGTTGTCCACAGCACCGACTGGGAAAGTCACCTACCTAAAGTACAGGCTGTAGTGGACTCCCTTAGAAAGGCGGGACTAACAGCTAACCCAAAGAAATGTGCAATAGGGTTAGAGGAGACTAAATACCTTGGGTATGTCATTGGACGTGGAGTCATTAAACCTCAAGTGAGCAAAATGGAGGCGATACGGAATTGGCCCCGACCTGCTACCTCTAGACAAGTCAGGTCATTCCTGGGAATGGTGGGCTATTACATGAGGTTCGTTCCCCATTTTGCCACTTTAGCGGCTCCGTTGACAGGGCTTTTAAAGGGACGGAAGTCCGTGATAGTCCGCTGGAATGACCAGGCGGAAGAGGCTTTCTCCGCTTTGAAGTCGGCCCTGTGTGGGTCCCCGGTTTTGGTGACGCCCGACTTCAAGAGGGAATTTGTGGTCCAGACTGATGCCTCCGAAGTAGGCCTCGGTGCTGTACTGTCTCAGGAAGTCAACGGGGAGGAGCATCCCGTTGTCTTCCTCAGCCGTAAGCTCACTCCAGCGGAGACCCGGTACAGTATAGTGGAGAGAGAGTGCCTGGCCATCAAGTGGGCACTCGAGTCTCTCCGCTATTATCTGTTGGGGAGGAAATTCCGTCTGGTGACCGACCACTCCCCTCTCAAGTGGATGAGCCAGGCCAAAGAGAGGAATGCTCGGGTCACCAGGTGGTTCTTATCGCTGCAAAACTTCAAATTCACAGTAGAACACAGGGCAGGCCGGTTACAGGGAAACGCGGATGCCCTGTCCCGAGTACACTGTCTGGCGTGTGTTCACCCCCTCAGGGTTGAACAAAGGGGGGAGGTATGTAGGAAGGTGCAAGGGTCCGTCATTGACGGAAGGTACGTGTCACCGAGGTTCCTGGCCTCGGTGAGATAAGAACCGGTTATTTTATGTGTCAGCAGCAGCTAGTGCTCGCTGACACTGTTTATTCTTAGTGTGGCTGAAAAGCCGATCCGGGCCGGTTCTTATTGGGAGCAGCCAAAGAGCAGGGTGGGTGGCTGTTCCCCGCGTCCAGGCCAGGTTTTGGGCTGGGGTTTAAAAACCCAGCCAGCAGCTCAGCTGGGTGTGGTATGTTCCTCCAAGTAAAAGTGGTGCTGTGAAGGCTCTGTGTTTTTGGGGAGCTGCATGAGAGCCACCAGCCGGAAGCCAGGCACCCTAAAAGCCGGCTGTGGATATTCAGGTGACGTGTTCGTCTTGAGTTCTGTGGACTTTGGCCATGTGAAGTAACATGGGGATTTTCTGTGGTGTGCATTAACACCAGGACTCTGCCAAGTGTTTATGTTATTTTTCCTTGTTGTGTGAATAAACACTGACTTTTCCGTTACTACCGTGTTCTTGCCTCTGTACTGCGTTCGCTTACCCTGCCTACCAGAGCGAATCCCCACACTTGGCACTGTCTGACTCTACCTGAGCCCTATATTCATTCTTTATCTTGGCACTGTCTGACACTCTCTGAGCTCTACATGCACTCTTTATCTTGGCACTGACACTACCTGAGCTCTACATGCACTCTGTATCTTGGCACTGTCTGACACTACCTGAGCTCTACATGCACCCTGTATCTTGGCACTGTCTGAAACTACCTGAGCTCTACATGCACTCTGTATCTTGGCACTGACACTACCTGAGCTCTACATGCACTCTTTCTCTTGGCACTGTCTGACACTCTGAGCTCTACATGCACTCTGTATCTTGGCACTGTCTGACACTGCCTGAGCTCTACATGCACTCTTTATCTTGGCACTGTCTGACACTACCTAAGCTCTACATGCACTCTGTATCTTGGCACTGTTTGACACTACCTGAGCTCTACATGTACTCTGTATCTTGGCACTGTCTGACACTACCTGAGCTCTACATGCACTCTTTATCTTGGCACTGTTTGAAACTCTCTGAGCTCTACATGCACTCTGTATCTTGGCACTGACACTACCTGAGCTCTACATGCACTATTTATCTTGGCACTGTCTGACACTACCTGAGCTCTACATGCACTCTGTATCTTGGCACTGTCTGACACTACCTGAGCTCTACAAGCACTCTGTATCTTGGCAATGTCTGACACTACCTGAGCTCTACATGCACTATTTATCTTGGCACTGTCGGACACTACATGAGCTCTACAAGCACTCTGTCTCTTGGCACTGTCTGACACTACCTGAGCTCTACATGCACTCTGTGTCTTGGCACTGTCTGACACTGCCTGAGCTCTACATGCACTCTTTATCTTGGCACTGTCTGACACTACCTGAGCTCTACATGCACTCTGTATCTTGGCACTGTCTGACACTACCTGAGCTCTACATGCACTCTTTATCTTGGCACTGTCTGACACTCTCTGAGCTCTACATGCACTCTGTATCTTGGCACTGACACTACCTGAGCTCTACATGCACTATTTATCTTGGCACTGTCTGACACTATCTGAGCTTTACATGCACTCTGTATCTTGGCACTGTCTGACACTCTCTGAGCTCTACATGCACTATTTATCTTGGCACTGTCTGACACTACCTGAGCTCTACATGCACTATTTATCTTGGCACTGTCTGACACTATCTGAGCTTTACATGCACTCTGTATCTTGGCACTGTCTGACACTACCTGAGCTCTACGTGCACCCTGTATCTTCGCACTGTCTGACACTCCCTGAGCTCTACATGCACTCTGTATCTTGGCACTGTCTGACACTCTCTGAGCTCTACATGCACTCTGTAGCTTGGCACTGTCTGACACTACCTGAGCTCTACATGCACTCTGTATCTTGGCACTGTCTGACACTACCTGAGCTCTACATGCACTCTGTATCTTGGCTCTGTCTGACAGTACCTGAGCTCTACATGCCCTCTGTATCTTGGCACTGTCTGACACTACCTGAGCTCTACATGCACTCTGTATCTTGGCCCTGTCTGACACTACCTGAGCTCTACATGCACTCTGTATCTTGGCACTGTCTGACACTACCTGAGCTCTACAGTCGCTCTTTATCTTGGCACTGTCTGACACTACCTGAGCTCTACATGCACTCTGTATCTTCGCACTGTCTGACACTACCTGAGCTCTACATGCACTCTGTATCTTGGCACTGTCTGACACTATCTGAGCCCTATATTTATTCTTTATCTTGGCACTGTCTGACACTACCTGAGCTCTACATGCACTCTGTATCTTGGCACTGTCTGACACTACCTGAGCTCTACATGCACTCTGTATCTTGGCACTGTCTGACACTATCTGAGCCCTATATTTATTCTTTCTCTTGGCACTGCCTGACACTACCTGAGCTCTACATGCACTCTGTATCTTGGCACTGTCTGACACTACCTGAGCTCTACAGTCACTCTGTATCTTGGCACTGTCTGACACTACATGAGCTCTACAGTCGCTCTTTATCTTGGCACTGTCTGACACTACCTGAGCTCTATATGCACTCTGTATCTTCGCACTGTCTGACACTACCTGAGCTCTACATGCACTCTTTATCTTGGCACTGTCTGACACTACCTGAGCTCTACATGCACTCTTATCTTGGCACTGTCTGACACTACCTGAGCTCTACATGCACTCTGTATCTTGGCACTGTCTGACACTACCTGAGCTCTACATGCACTCTGTATCTTCGCACTGTCTGACACTACCTGAGCTCTACATGCACTCTGTATCTTGGCACTGTCTGACACTACCTGAGCTCTACATGCACTCTGTATCTTGGCACTGTCTGACACTACCTGAGCTCTACATGCACTCTGTATCTTGGCACTGTCTGACACTACCTGAGCTCTACATGCACTCTGTATCTTGGCCCTGTCTGACACTACCTGAGCTCTACATGCACTCTGTATCTTGGCCCTGTCTGACACTACCTGAGCTCTACATGCACTCTTGATCTTGGCACTGTCTGACACTACCTGAGCTCTACACGCACTCTTGATCTTGGCACTATATTGCTCGTTTTAAGGCTCTGTTCCTGTTCATGTCCCCAGTGGTATTTTTCTTACAGTAAACTACGTCTTTCATTCAGTAAGCCTCTCGTCATCTATTTATCAGGTTTTTGTTGCTTTTGGTGAGCAGCGTGTGGCAGTTTTCTACTAAGAAAAGACATGGAGACCTGTTAAAGTCAGTGTTATACTTCTGCTTTGATCTGACAACTAATTATCTTCCATGGATTTGTTGGAAACGGTTGTCAGCAGCTGTATGTGTCTCAAGCAGTCTAAGTGCCAGCTGTCAGTGGTAATTGTAAGAATCATCCACTAGATGGCAGCAGACCCCCTGTATAGACATGCAGCAGGGTCTGCATATAGACTATTAATGGACGGTTTTCTGATAGACTCCTGACAGATCACAGACAGAAGCCCCTGGAGCAAGACAACCCGACTACATCCGGTGACATCTGGGGGTTTAGGCTTCATGGTCATGTGTTACTATCTGCTGATCTACCTTCGGCATTCCAGCTGCTGTTATGAAACTACAACTCCCAGCATACACACTAATACTCGGCTGTTCGTGTAACTTCCATAGGTGTGAAAGGAGGATTCTGGGAGTTGTAGTTTCAGAACAGCTGGAGTGCCGGAGGTCGCTGATCCCTGGTCTAGGTAGTTCTGTAATGTACAGGAATGAGGAATAATATGGTCCTGGGATTGTGTTTATTTACAGTTTTAATTTGTTATTTATTGCTATTTGTGATTATTTCCATGTATTATTGTTTATGTGACACATCACTGCTGCTACATATTCACTGTGTTTATCTTATCATTGTATCTAAGCCTGTCATGTGTGATACCGTCTGCTGAGCTGTGTATCTAATCCTATCCTGTGTGATACTGTCTGCTGAGCTGTGTATCTAATCCTATCCTGTGTGATACTGTCTGCTGAGCTGTGTATCTAATCCAGTCTGTGTGATACTGTCTGCTGAGCCGTGTACTATCCTATCCTGTGTGATCTGCTGCTGAGCTGTGTATCTAATCCTTCCTGTGTGATACTGTCTGCTGAGCTGTGTATCTAATCCTATCCTGTGTGATACTGTCTGCTGAGCATGGTATCTAATCCTATCCTGTGTGATACTGTCTGCTGAGGCTGTGTATCTAATCCTATCCTGTGTGATACTGTCTGCTGAGCTGTGTATCTAATCCTATCCTGTGTGATACTGTCTGCTGAGCTGTGTATCTAATCCTATCCGTGGGTGATACGGTCTGCTGAGCTGTGTATCTAATCCTAATCCTGTGTGATACTGTCTGCTGAGCTGTGTAGCTAATCCTATCCTGTGGAATAAACGCTGTGTGATACTGACTGCTGAGCTGTTGTATCTAATCCTATCCTGTGTGATACCGGTCTGCTGAGCTGTGTATCTAAGTTTGTCCTGTGTGATACTGTCTGCTGAGCTGTGTATGCTAAGCCTATCCTGTGTGATACTGACTGCTGAGCCTGGTATCTAATCCTATCCTGTGTGATACTGTCTGCTGAGCCTGTGTTGATCTAATCCTATCCTGTGTGTACTGTCTGCTGAGCTGTGTATCTAATCCTATCCTGTGTGATACTGACTGCTGAGCTCGTGTATCTAATCCTATCCTGTGTGATACTGATCTGCTGAGCTGTGTATCTAATCCTAGTCCTGTGTGATACTGTCTGCTGAGCTTGTATCTAATCCTATCCTGTGTATACTGACTGCTGAGCTGTGTATCTAATCCTATCCTGTGTATACTGACTGCTGAGCTGTGTATCTAATCCTATCCTGTGTGATACTGTCTGCTGAGCCGGGTATCTAATCCTATCCTGTGTGATACTGTCTGCTGAGCCGTGTATCTAATCCTATCCTGTGTGATACTGAGCTGCTGAGCTGTGTATCTAATCCTATCACTGTGTGATACTGGCTGCTGACTGTGTATCTAATCATACCTGTTGTGATACTGACTGCTGAGCTGTGTATCTAATCCTATCCTGTGTGATACTGACTGCTGAGCTGTGTATCTAATCCTATCCTGTGTGATACTGTCTGCTGAGCCGTGTACTAATCCTATCCTGTGTGATACTGTACTGCTGAGCCGTGTAATCTAATCCTCCTGTGTGATACTGTCTGCTGAGCTGTGTATCTAATCCTATCCTGTGTGATACTGTCTGCTGAGCTGTGTATCTAATCCTATCCTGTGTGATACTGTCTGCTGAGCTGTGTATCTAATCCTATCCTGTGTGATACTGTCTGCTGAGCTGTGTATCTAATCCTATCCTGTGATAGTCTGCTGAGCTGTGTATCTAATCCTATCCTGTGTGATACTGTCTGCTGAGCTGTGTATCTAATCCTATCCTGTGTGATACTGTCTGCTGAGCTGTGTATCTAATCCTCCTGTGTGATACTGTCTGCTGAGCTGTGTATCTAATCCTATCCTGTGTGATACTGTCTGCTGAGCTGTGTATCTAATCCTATCCTGTGTGATACTGTCTGCTGAGCTGTGTATCTAATCCTATCCTGTGTGATACTGTCTGCTGAGCTGTGTATCTAATCCTATCCTGTGTGATACTGTCTGCTGAGCTGTGTATCTAATCCTATCCTGTGTGATACTGTCTGCTGAGCTGTGTATCATAATCCTAGCATGTGTGATACGGTCTGCTGAGCTGTGTATCTAATCCTATCCTGTGTGATACTGTCTGCTGAGCTGTGTATCTAATGCCTATCCTGTGTGATACTGACTGCTGAGCTGTGTATCTAATCCTATCCTGTGTGATACTGTTCTGCTGGAGCTGTGGATCTAATCCTATCCTGTGTGATACGGTCTGCTGAGCTGTGTTCTAATCCTATCCTGTGTGATACTGTCTGCTGAGCTGTGTATCTAATCCTATCCTGTGTGATACTGTCCTGCTGAGCTGTGTATCTAATCCTATCATGTGTGATACTGTCTGCTGAGCTTGTATCTAATCCTATCCTGTGTGATACTGTCTGCTGAGCTGTGTATCTAATCCTATCCTGTGTGATACTGTCTGCTGAGCTGTGTATCTATCCTATCCTGTGTGATACTGTCTGCTGAGCTGTGTATCTAATCCTATCCTGTGTGATACTGACTGCTGAGCTGTGTATCTAATCCTATCCTGTGTGATCTGTCTGCTGAGCTGTGTATCTAATCCTATCCTGTGTGATACTGTCTGCTGAGCTGTGTATCTAATCCTATCCTGTGTGATACTGTCTGCTGAGCTGTGTATCTAATCCTATCCTGTGTGATACTGTCTGCTGAGCTGTGTATCTAATCCTATCCTGTGTGATACTGTCTGCTGAGCTGTGTATCTAATCCTATCCTGTGTGATACTGTCTGCTGAGCTGTGTATCTAATCCTCCTGTGTGATACTGTCTGCTGAGCTGTGTATCTAATCCTATCCTGTGTGATACTGTCTGCTGAGCTGTGTATCTAATCCTATCCTGTGTGATACTGTCTGCTGAGCTGTGTATCTAATCCTATCCTGTGTGATACTGTCTGCTGAGCTGTGTATCTAATCCTATCCTGTGTGATACTGTCTGCTGAGCTGTGTATCTAATCCTATCCTGTGTGATACTGTCTGCTGAGCTGTGTATCTAATCCTATCCTGTGTGATACTGTCTGCTGAGCTGTGTATCTAATCCTATCCTGTGTGATACTGTCTGCTGAGCTGTGTATCTAATCCTATCCTGTGTGATACTGTCTGCTGAGCTGTGTATCTAATCCTATCCTGTGTGATACTGTCTGCTGAGCTGTGTATCTAATCCTCCTGTGTGATACTGTCTGCTGAGCTGTGTATCTAATCCTATCCTGTGTGATACTGTCTGCTGAGCTGTGTATCTAATCCTATCCTGTGTGATACTGTCTGCTGAGCTGTGTATCTAATCCTCCTGTGTGATACTGTCTGCTGAGCTGTGTATCTAATCCTATCCTGTGTGATACTGTCTGCTGAGCTGTGTATCTAATCCTATCCTGTGTGATACTGTCTGCTGAGCTGTGTATCTAATCCTATCCTGTGTGATACTGTCTGCTGAGCTGTGTATCTAATCCTATCCTGTGTGATACTGTCTGCTGAGCTGTGTATCTAATCCTATCCTGTGTGATACTGTCTGCTGAGCTGTGTATCTAATCCTATCCTGTGTGATACTGTCTGCTGAGCTGTGTATCTAATCCTATCCTGTGTGATACTGTCTGCTGAGCTGTGTATCTAATCCTATCCTGTGTGATACTGTCTGCTGAGCTGTGTATCTAATCCTATCCTGTGTGATACTGTCTGCTGAGCTGTGTATCTAATCCTATCCTGTGTGATACTGTCTGCTGAGCTGTGTATCTAATCCTATCCTGTGTGATACTGTCTGCTGAGCTGTGTATCTAATCCTATCCTGTGTGATACTGTCTGCTGAGCTGTGTATCTAATCCTATCCTGTGTGATACTGTCTGCTGAGCTGTGTATCTAATCCTATCCTGTGTGATACTGTCTGCTGAGCTGTGTATCTAATCCTATCCTGTGTGATACTGTCTGCTGAGCTGTGTATCTAATCCTATCCTGTGTGATACTGTCTGCTGAGCTGTGTATCTAATCCTATTGTGTGATACTGTCTGCTGAGCTGTGTATCTAATCCTATCCTGTGTGATACTGTCTGCTGAGCTGTGTATCTAATCCTATCCTGTGTGATACTGGCTGCTGAGCTGTGTATCTAATCCTATCCTGTGTGATACAGTCTGCTGAGCTGTGTATCTAATCCTATCCTGTGTGATACTGTCTGCTGAGCTGTGTATCTAATCCTATCCTGTGTGATACTGTCTGCTGAGCTGTGTATCTAATCCTATCCTGTGTGATACTGACTGCTGAGCTGTGTATCTAATCCTATCCTGTGTGATACTGTCTGATGAGCTGGGTATCTAATCCTATCCTGTGTGATACTGGCTGCTGAGCTGTGTATCTAATCCTATCCTGTGTGATACTGCTGCTGAGCTGTGTATCTAATCCTATCCTGTGTGATACTGTACTGCTGAGCTGTGTATCTAATCCTATCCTGTGTGATACTGTCTGCTGAGCTGTGTATCTAATCCTATCCTGTGTGATACTGTCTGCTGAGCTGTGTATCTATCCTATCCTGTGTGATACTGCCTGCTGAGCTGTGTATCTAATCCTATCCTGTGTGATACTGCTGAGCTGTGTATCTAATCCTATCCTGTGTGATACTGTCTGCTGAGCTGTGTATCTAATCCTATCCTGTGTGATACTGTCTGCTGAGCTGTGTATCTAATCCTATCCTGTGTGATACTGACTGCTGAGCTGTGTATCTAATCCTATCCTGTGTGATACTGTCTGCTGAGCTGTGTATCTAATCCTATCATGTGTGATACTGTCTGCTGAGCCGTTGTATCTAATCCTATCCTGTGTGATACTGTCTGCTGAGCTGTGTATCTAATCCTATCCTGTGTGTACTGTCTGCTGAGCTGTGTATCTAATCCTATCCTGTGTGATACTGTCTGCTGAGCTGTGTATCTAATCCTATCCTGTGTGATACTGTCTGCTGAGCTGTGTATCTAATCCTATCCTGTGTGATACTGTCTGCTGAGCTGTGTATCTAATCCTATCCTGTGTGATACTGTCTGCTGAGCCGTGTATCTAATCCTATCCTGTGTGATACTGTCTGCTGAGCTGTGTATCTAATCCATATCCTGTGTGATACTGTCTGCTGAGCGTGTATCTATCCTATCCTGTTGAACTGCTGTCTGAGCTGTGTATCTAATCCTATCAGGTGTGATACTGTCTGCTGAGCTGTGTATCTAATCCTATCCTGTGTGATACTGTCTGCTGAGCTGTGTACTAATCCTATCCTGTGGTGATACTGTCTGCTGAGCTGTGTATCTAATCCTATCCTGTGTGATACTGTCTGCTGAGCTGTGTATCTAATCCTATCCTGTGTGATACTGTCTGCTGAGCTGTGTATCTAATCCTATCCTGTGTGATACTGTCTGCTGAGCTGTGTATCTAATCCTACCCTGTGTGATACTGTCTGCTGAGCTGTGTATCTAATCCTATCCTGTGTGATACTGTCTGCTGTATCTGAGCCCACCCCTCTACAGACGGCACATTAGGGGTCATGTGATGCACAGTAGTGGAGCCCCTGCTGTATGGACCCGGGGCCCCTCCCACTCCTATGTCCTATTACTCTGTTCCCGGCACTGAACACGTTGGGTCTTCGCATCCTCTGTAGTTTCCTTGTCAAAACTTCCTGTAGATTCTGCTTCCAGCACTTTTCCTGCCCCTCCTCCTCCTCCTCCTCGCCCCAGATAACGCTCTGCCGCAGCCTCTGCCGCCAGTCCTTACTACACGGCCGGAGTATAAGGCGGCCCCCCAGCCCTCCGCCAGGGGACCCCCAGGACCTCCATCATCTGCAGGACACAGGTGAGTACAGGCCGGACCTGCTGTCATCAGTCCAGACCCTCACCCATCTCACCTGTGCTGTCACACACAGGTGTCGTATCAGGTCGGGGGGGGGGTACCTATAGATACTGACCCCCACTCATCTAGTGTCCATGTAATACATTCCAGATGGTAGAGGGGTCTCTCCGTACGTTCCAAGTGGAAGGTGACAGGTAGATCCTGGGAAGAGGAAAGGATCACTGAAGCACAGAGTATTTCAGGAGAGGGAAGGGCTGCTGTGTGTGGTGGGCAGTGACCTGTTAAAGGGAACCTGTCACCGGGATTTTGTGTACAGAGCTGAGGACATGGGCTGCTAGGTGGCCACTAGCACATCCGCAATATCCAGTCCCCATAGCTCTGTGTGCTTTTATTGTGTAAAAAACCCGATTTGATACATATGGAAATTAACCTGAGATCTGTCCCTGACTCATCTCACATACAGGACTCCTCTCAGGTTAATTTGCATATGTATCAAATGGTGTTTTTTTTACACAATAAAAGCACACAGAGCTATGGGGACTGGGTATTGCGGATGTGCTAGTGGCCACCTAGCAACTCATGTCCTCAGCTCTATACAGGTTCCCTTTAAGGACAGAAAATGGAACCCTCCTGGAAAAGTGAAGGAAATGCTTCTGAAAAGTGGGCATTGTTTTTAGGGCATGCTGGCTGGCAGTGTTTATGGGGCACTCTCTCCCACACTGATTATGGGGGCACTCTCTCCGACACTGATTATGGGGGCACTCTCTCCGACACTGATTATGGGGGCACTCCAACTGACTCTATAAATGGGATACATAGACTATCACTGTTTACAATGGAGCTGTTGAACCTTGGCTGACAAAGTTTATGGGGGCACTCTAGTGGCACAGTTTATGAAAGAAGTCTGACGGGCACTGTTTATTGGACACTTTGACACTGTGTATAGGACACTCTGGCTGGCACTGTGTATGTGGCACTCTGGCATTATGTATGGGGCACTCTGGCTGGCACTGTGTACGTGGTACTCTAGCATTATGTATGTGGCACTCTGGCTGGCACTGTGTATGTGGCACTCTGGCTGGCACTGTGTATAGGACACTCTGGCTGGCACTGTGTATGTGGCACTCTGGCATTATGTATGGGGCACTCTGGCTGGCACTGTGTACGTGGTACTCTAGCATTATGTATGGGGCACTCTGGCTGGCACTGTGTATTTGGCACTCTGGAATTATGTATGTGGCACTCTGGCTGGCACTGTGTATGGGGCACTCTGGCTGGCACTGTGTATGGGCCACTCTGGCTGGCACTGTGTATTTGGCACTCTGGAATTATGTATGTGGCACTCTGGCTGGCACTGTGTATGGGGCACTCTGGCTGGCACTGTGTATTTGGCACTCTGGAATTATGTATTGGGCACTCTGGCTGGCACTGTGTATCGGGCACTCTGTCTGACACTGTGTATGGGGAACTCTGGCATTATGTACGGGCACTCTGGCTGGCACTGTGTATGGGGCACTCTGGAATTATGTATGGGGCACTCTGGCTGACACTGTGTATGGGGCACTCTGGCACTATTTATGGGGCACTATGGCACTGTGTATGGGGCACTCTGGCACTATTTATGGGGCACTATGGCACTGTGTATGGGGCACTCTGGCTGGCACTCTGTATGGGGCATTCTGGCTGACACTGTGTATGGGGCACTCTGGCACTATTTATGGGGCACTATGGCACTGTGTATGGGGCACTCTGGCACTATTTATGGGGCACTATGGCACTGTGTATGGGGCACTCTGGCTGGCACTGTGTATGTGGCACTCTTGAATTATGTATGGGGCACTCTGGCTGGCACTGTGTATGTAGCACTCTGGCTGGCACTCTGTATGGGGCATTCTGGCTGGCACTGTGTATGGGGCACTCTGGAATTATGTATGGGGAACTCTGGCTGGCACTGTGTATGGGTCACTCTGGCTGGCACTGTGTATGGGGCACTCTGGCAGTATGTATGTGGCACTCTGGCTGGCACTGTGTATGGGGCACTCTGGCTGGCACTGTGTATGGGGCACTCTGGAATTATGTATGGGGCACTCTGGCTGGCACTGTGTATGTGGCACTCTGGCTGGCACTGTGTATGGGGCACTCTGGCTGGCACTGTGTATGGGGCACTCTAGAATTATGTATGGGGAACTCTGGCTGGCACTGTGTATGTGGCACTCTGGCTGGCACTCTGTATAGGTCACTCTGGCTGGCACTGTGTATGGGGCACTCTGGAACTATGTATGGGGAACTCTGGCTGGCACTCTGTATGGGTCACTCTGGCTGGCACTGTGTATGGGGCACTCTGGCTGGCACTGTGTATGGGGCACTCTGGCTGGCACTGTGTATGGGGCACTCTGGAATTATATAAGGGGCACTCTGGCTGGCACTGTGTATGGGGCACTCTGGCTGGCACTGTGTATGGGGCACTCTGGCATTATGTATGTGGCACTCTGTCTGGCACTGTGTATGGGGCACTCTGGCACTGTGTATGGGGCACGCTGGCATTATGTATGTGGCACTCTGTCTGGCACTGTGTATGGGGCACTCTGGCATTATGTATGGGGCACTCTGGCGCTGTGTATGAGGCACGCTGGCATTATGTATGTGGCACTCTGGCTGGCACTGTGTATGGGGCACTCTGGCATTATGTATGTGGCACTCTGTCTGGCATTGTGTATGGGGCACTCTGTCTGGCATTGTGTATGGGGCACTCTGTCTGGCACTGTGTATGAGGCACTCTGTCTGGCACTGTGTATGAGGCACTCTGTCTGGCTCTGTGAATGGGGCAGTCAGGCATAATGTATGGGGCACTGTGGCTGGCACTATTTATGGGGCACTCTGACTGGCACTGGTAGTCATAACTGTCATTACAGGCAGTATTAGAAGGTCCATGTATCGGAGTGGTTGGTAGGTGAGCGCCACCCGAGGACTTACAGGTTGGACTTACCTCTCCACTCTTTCCTTGTGACTCCCGGGCAGTGTGTGAGGTGACAACCATTAACCACATTCCTGGGGCGCTGCCAGCTGCGCTGAGCGGAAAGGGGGACCAGGGGAGCAGACAAGATGAGGGCATGGGGCGCTGTACCCTGTACCAACCTGGGCAAATGCTTAGAGAGCTATTCCCGATACATCACAGTCACCGATATACTGATATTATGGGGAGGGGACCAGACCTGGCCTTAGTGGTGTGCCCCCTGGGGGTCTCGCGTCTCCTGTGCCGGCTGAAGGGGGCTCCACCGATGTATCGTCTCCCAGTACTAATGGCATAGCAGTACTATACAGACATTGTATAGCTGTCTTATTAGATGAGCTGTATGCATGGAACTGTTACTTGAGCACTGTATGGTGGTATTACTTCAGCACCATTTGATGTTTTTTGGTCACTGTATGGTGGTATTATTTGAACATTGTATGGTGAAATTTGGATATTGTTTGGTGATGTTATTGGAGCACGGTATGGAGGTATTATTTAGTCACTGAGTGGTGGTATTATTTGAGCATTGTGTGGTAATATTATTTAAGCACCGTATGGTGTATTTGTCTACTATATGGTGGTATTAGTCTACTGTACTGGTAGTATTTGAGCAATGTGTGGTGGTCTTATTTGAGCTCTGCATGGTAGCAATATTTGTGTACTGTATGATGGTGGTATTATTACAGCACTGTATGATGGTGGTATTATTACAGCACTGTATGGTGGTATTTATGTACAGTATGGTGGCATTTCAGCACAATATGATGGTATTTGAGCACTGTATGGTAATATTATTTGTATACCATGTGATATTATTTGAGCACTACATGGTAGTAATATTTATGAATTGTGTGATAGTATTATTTGAGCACTATATGGTGGTCTTATTTGAGTGCTATATGATGGCATTCTTTGATGACTGTAGGAGTCTTACTTAGCACTGTATGGTATTATTATCTGAAGACTGTATAGTATACTATTTAATGGTATTATTTGAGCACAGTATGGTAGTATTTTTTGTGTACTGTATAATAGTATTTAAGCACTGCATGGCAGTATTTGTGTACTGTATGATAGAAGTATTTGAGCACTGTATGATAGTATTTTTTGAGCACTGAATAATAGTATTATTTGAGCACTGTATGGTAGTATTTGAGCACTGTATGGTAGTATTTTTTGTGTACTGTATAATAGTATTTAAGCACTGCATGGCAGTATTTGTGTACTGTATGATAGAAGTATTTGAGCACTGTATGATAGTATTTTTTGAGCACTGAATAATAGTATTATTTGAGCACTGTATGGTAGTATTTGAGCACTGTATGATAGAATTATTTGAACACTGATGATAGTATTATTAGAGCACAGAATGATGGTAATATTTGAGCACTGTATGATGGTATTATTTCAGCACAGTATGGTAGTATTATTAGAGCACAGAATGATGGTAATATTTGAGCACTGTATGATGGTATTATTTCAGCACAGTATGGTAGTATTATTTGAGCACTGTATGATGGTATTATTTCAGCACAGTATGGTAGTATTATTTGAGCACTGTATGATGGTATTATTTCAGCACAGTATGGTAGTATTACTTGTATACTGCATGTTGGTAGTATTTCAGCACATTATTGGGGTAATGTATGTGGATAATAATTGACCCTTATATCTCACGGTCCGTCCATGCTTCCAGGGGATCAGGGGGTTTCCTTTCATTGTATGGGGAGGTGCAGACCACAGGACACACTTTGGCGGTTGGTCCGGCTGTGCATTATAATGGGTGTTTTTACCTTCCTGGGCTAAAAGGGCGTCTTTTATTGAAACGGACATGTTTTAGGAAACCACCACCTTTTAGAAATCGGCTTGGTCAGGATCGCCTGTAGGCAGTGACATCACACAATTAGGAGAGGAGGAAATTAACAGCGTTCCTGGCTTACGGGCGAGGAATTACTGAGCCAGGGAATGCTGACAAACAGCAGATTACACAGAAGTCACCAGTCACCGTGCTGTGTTACAGCGCCCCCCGCTGAGCACTGGTAGATACACGTCAACATAGAAGGGATAGGGACATTGTAATATCTGGAAAATGCCTTTTCTGAATGAGGTCCTGCTGCAGTCACCCAAGCAAAGGACCTCCACATGCCCTACTGCGGCATATGGGGAGGAGTACAGGGCTGGTTGGAGTACTTCAGCCCTCATTCTAGGTTTGGTAACTTTTTTAGCATGTGGTCCTCACATGGCAGAAAGTTGTATAGCAAGAAGAGGGAAAGCAGTGATTTTATAATACTGCTCCTATGTACAAGAGTATAACTACTATAATACTGCTCCTGTGTACAAGAATATAACTACTATAATACTGCCCCTATGTACAAGAATATAACTACTATAATACTGCTCCTGTGTACAAGAATATAACTACTATAATACTGCCCCTATGTACAAGAATATAACTACTATAATACTGCCTCCTATGTACAAGAATATAACTGCTATAATACTGCCTCCTATGTACAAGAATATAACTACTATAATACTGCTCCCTATGTACAAGAATATAACTACTATAATACTGCTCCTATGTTCAAAAATATAACTACTATAATACTGCTCCTATGTACAAGAATATACCTACTATAATACTACTCCTATGTACAAGAATATAACTACTATAATACTGCTCCCTATGTACAAGAATATAACTACTATAATACTGCTCCTAGGTACAAGAGTATAACTACTATAATACTGCTTCTATGTACAAGAATATAATTACTATAATACTGCTCCTATATACAAGAATATAACTACTATAATACTGCTCCAATATACAAGAATATAACTACTATAATACTGCTCCTATGTACAAGAATATAACTACTATAATACTGCTCCTATGTACAAGAATATAACTACTATAATACTGCTCCTATGTACAAGAATATAACTACTATAATACTGCTCCTATGTACAAGAATATACTACTATAATACTGCCCCTATGTACAAGAATATATCTACTATAATACTGCTCCTATGTACAAGAATATAACTACTATAATATTGATCCTATGTACAAGAATATAACTACTATAATACTGCTCCTATGTACAAGAATATAACTACTATAATACTGCCTCCTATGTACAAGAATATAACTACTATAATACTGATCCTATGTACAAGAATATAACTACTATAATACTGCTCCTATGTACAAGAATATAACTACTATAATACTGCTCCTATGTACAAGAATATAACTACTATAATACTGATCCTATGTACAAGAATATAACTACTATAATACTGCCTTCTATGTACAAGAATATAACTACTATAATACTGCTCCTATGTACAAGAATATAACTACTATAATACTGCTCCTATATACAAGAATATAACTACTATAATACTGCTCCAATATACAAGAATATACCTACTATAATACTGCTCCTATGTACAAGAATATAACTACTATAATACTGCTCCTATGTACAAGAATATAACTACTATAATACTGTTCCTATATACAAGACTATCACTGCTATAATACTGAATGGGACGGCTTGGGTGTTATTACACCTGCTCACTGCTGCACATGCAAGGCGAGAAGGTAAACACTGAATGGGAGGCAGCGCTGGGACGGCACGCGCCTTCTCCTCATACAGCTGATCGGCGGGGGTGCCGGGTGTCGGACCCCAGCCGATCTGATATTGATGACCTATAGGTCATCAATAAATATAACTTGGACAACCCCTTTAAGTCTTCTTCTTATCTTTCCTGGCATCTTCATCCAGATCTTAATGTTCTCATAAAATGAAATTTATTTTGGAAAACCATGACCCCGGTTCCCATCAGCACTTCTCACGTGACGGGCAGCTTTACATTTTTTCCCATAACCCCTCTGACATGATGAAAACAATCTCTGAGAAAGACACGAGATGCGTTTGACCAGGGACAGAAGTGTGACTTTGAGTCATTGAATCTGACAGTGTAAAGTGGAGGACATTGTGGTGACCTCATACAAGGACGCCAGGCCTGACGTGTTCCCACCGTCACCCGCCTGGGCTGTGCCATATCAGCCGACAACAGGAAGTCTGATAATTGTAATCCGCTTAAAGTTTCCATATAACGGTAGCGGGAAACCTCATGTGGTCGATGATGTGAGATCAATGTATGGGAGATATGGTGCACACCTTCAAGGGGCGGGATCTGCGGTGACTGACCCTGAAACGCGTTGTCACATCCCAGGTGCTCATGTCTTAGGGCCGTTTTACACAGGCCAAGGATCGGCGGGTTGGCGGGAACACTCGTTCCCTTTGATTGGCCCACGTAAAGGTCTCAGTGATCACCTGAGATGCAAGCAAACCCGTAATTGGAGGATGTGCTGATGACTATATGCAAACAGAATGGGGGATGAACAATCGTAATAACTATTGTTCATCCCCATCCACTGTATGGGGCCGAGTGAAAGGCTGTTTAATCAAGCGCCAAATGACTTAAATATCATTGATCGGCACTCGTTATCGACCCGGCATCAGTCAGTCCATATAATATTTTGTTTGGGTTCCTACTTCTTGAGAGCTAATCTTCCTTCTGTAACCAGGGCAGGAGGGCACAGCTACCGACAGCCATATTTTTTCTCTTACCTCACCATTTTTTTCGCAACTATCTGCCTTCTTTGCCAACTTTATGACAGCCCTCAAAGACCCTTGGAGGCAGTAGTCTGGACATGGTAGACCTAAGTCAACCAGATGTTCTCCTGAGTCCTTCTGGCTGCCATTTTTATGCTTTGGACCTACTATTTTGTCACAGGGTCACCCAAGCTTCATAGAAAAGCATAGCCCCTGCGCTCTCCTCTCCTAGTGACAACCTCTAGGACAATCAAGCTTCATCCTACTATTGTAGACCTTCATGTGAACTTCAGCCGCTCCCCCCCCCAGTTCCTGCCATGAACTCCATCACCACCAGCAACAACCATCTCCTGGGTTTCTTCCTCCAGACAGACTACGAATTCTTTGAAAGTTTCCATTCCGCATGTGGGCATCTACGCTGGTCCTGCTCAGCATCTGATGACAAGGCCACACAAGGAAATCTTATCTGACATCAGGATGAGAATTCCAACCATGTCTACAATGTCATGGGGGTGCCCCGTGCTCCTGGAAGATACACAGAGAAGTGTGGAATATATGGAACGCCAAAGTTCTTTCAGTTCTTTATTTTAGACACATCGGAGAAGTAAAATAGACATACCCTTTAAGCACAGGTTGAAAATGGCGGCCTCCAGAAGCTGGTGACCACCTCAGCTTTATGTAAAAGTATGTCTCTCATCTATTCTATTCCTTTAACATGGATATTAGACCCTACAGTTTCTGCCGTGTCTTACGGACGGTCTCGCTGTTATAAGGAACAGATGTAGTCCGAGAAGGAAGCGCAAACAGCGAGCCGTCACTTGGCTGATACTGGTCTATCACAGGAGACAATAGCCAGACCACGTCTTCACCCAGTCTTCCAGAAATACAGCGGGGAACAAGAAAATCCATTTACTGCATCCTTTACAAAAAGGAGGGATTAACGCAAAAAAAACTATGGCGCGGCCCATGACAACCAATCAGAATCCAGCATTTATTTGGCGACACAACTGTACACCCAAAGAAGCTGCCACATCGTCTAGGCGTTGTGTGTCTTCAAAAAACAAGGTGGAACCAAAGTTCAGGAAACAGCTGGGGAAGGTTTTTGAGCCTGCACAGCGCAAGATCCTACCTTCTGTTGTGTGTCGTGGACAGGGACATGGCAGAAATAGAGGTGTCCATAGGCCTAGGTGGAGAAAGCAAGCCACCCATTTCTTAGCAGTGACTGTATTTGTGAGTTATAACCTTCCTTCTTCTCCTCAGCTGGGTCATGTGACCAAATAAGAAAGCATTGTATGTGTGGACAGGAAGTCAGCTATGTATTCCTATGGGAGCCTCAATGTCAGTCTCATTGGATAGAATAGATAAGTAACTAACTTCCTGTCCTGTGTCAGTTGGAGAGTACTGGTCACATGACACAGCTGAGGATCAGAAAGGAGGTTATAACTCACAAGTCTCTGGTAAGATTACCTTCACTACAGTTTACATCATGTACCTCTCTAGCAGGTTAGGGAATTTAAATTTTTTGTGGGAGTGCTCCTTTAACTCTGACTGTCCTCTGTACTCCCACAATGCATTGCTCCCCGGAATGTAGCTTTAAAGGGGCTGTCTGGGTATTTAACAATGACCTGTCTTCAGGATAGGTTATCAATATCAGATCAGTGGGGGTCCGACACTCCCACTAATCAGCTGTCCGAGGTGGTCGGCGGACGCCACAGCCTCCTCACAGATTTCTAAGCACAGCGCCGTAAATTGGATAGTGGTCATGCTTGGTATTGCAGCCCAGCCTCATTTATTTGAATGGGGCTGAGCTGCGCCTAGGTCATATGACCAATGAACATGACATCACACGGCCTAGGAGGTGGCCTAAGGATAGGCCCTCAATCAATATGAAAATCTTTAAGCATGAACTCAGGCCCTCAGTGCATGCTGGGAGTTGTAGTCTCAGAACAGCTGGAGAGCCACAAGTTGGTGACCCCTGCTTTACATTTTGAAGGTCTCACCGTAAGACTGCCCTCAGCAACCAATCAGAGACCGGCTTACGTTTCTTAAGCTGCTCTTGATAACAGAAAGCTGAGCTCTGATTGGTTGCTATAGGCAACGGCTTTGAGAAATGAGGCCTGGTTGTTTTGATGTACTATTTCACACCACGAGGTCCAGTACATTAACCCATTAGGACGTGGTGTAGGAAATGAGCTCTGGGTGTAGTCCGCACAGCTTGATGTCAGGGCCGGAGCAGACGTGTGACATCTTAGTCAGCTGAGAGGAATGTCAGGCATGCGGTTCCCTGTTACAGACCCTCACATAACACAGGGAAGACCCCGCCGTAATACACAGTCACTGCCAGCCTGTATACAGAGGGGTCATCAGCATCCAGTGCGCTAATAGCGAAGTATACACACATGGCGGACTGATATGCCATGTATATATAATGAGGCCACCTATAGGCAAGCTCTACACCATCATTAGTAAGAGCGACCCCGACTATCACATGTCATTCACAGTATTAGTCTATTCATATGGCCAGAGGGACCCAGAATAGTGAGTGCAGCTCTGGACCAGCTGTTCCTGAGCTGCGATTACCTGTGGGTGTGGTCGCCTGTGGCTGTGTGTAGCTGCTGCTGCTGCTGCTGCTCCTGAGCGTTTGGAGGAAAATCTATCCACCTGAGGCCGGCTCTCTCCTCCCCAGGGGGAGAGTGGGTTCTCAGGCATGAGCGAGGGAAGCAAGCCCCAGGCTCCTGTTCCCAGCGGCAGGCCTTCAGGGGACAGGAGAAGCCAGCGTTTGGCCTGCATGGAGGACTCAGGGGTAAGAAGATCTGGCAGGAGTCGCAGTAATGTGGCTTCTGTCTCCCCTGAGTCTGAGGGTAGTAGGAAGAGCCGCAAGGCTGGATCCGCTAAGGAGGACCCGAATGCCAGCATGGGTGAGAGTGGCCCTTCCGGGGCCCAGCAAAAGCCGAGTGTTCACGGAGGTGAAGCAGATCTTGAGGAGGAAGGCTGGGGCGTACTGAGGGCCCGGGAGTCCATTTCCACCTACGGATCCCGGGTCATGAGCCACCTCCGTGAGTACGAAGACGCGACTAAGACCCTGAGGAGGCTCCGGGAGGAGCTGCGCGGCTTGAGGTCTTGTGTTGGAGTGGCCCCAAAGAGGAAGAAGCAGGGGCTGGAGAGCCAAATAAAGCAGCTACAAGCTGACATTGGCGAGATTGAGCAAAGGCGGACTGTACTCCGAGATAAAAGCGGCCCGTTTAAGGAAAAACTCCTAAACGAGGAACGTTTTCGGAAGATGGCGGAGGAGAAGGGGCAGATGGGGCAGCAGCCTGACAGCCAGGTGGAGAAGGAACCAGTCGTGCAGGAGGAGGATGATGATGATGACCAGCAAGATCCACCTGGCAGCCTGCAGGAGCAGATTCCGTACAGTGGGCCCCCTGCACGCCAAATAGCAAGGTCACCCAGCTGCGGCTCGGGGGATGAGTATGAGACCTGCGGCCCGGGAGGGGCCCTAGTGGAGGAGATCCAGCTCCTGGAGTCCCCAGTGCGTTTCCAGGACTTATGCTTTGGTGATGAGTTGCCACCGGAGACGCCTGGGGAAGGAAAGAAAAAGGCTAAGAAGACCAAGCTCCAGGAGCAGGTAAGATATGTATACACCCCCCTCCCTGGGACCCCCGGGTCGACCGCAGGGCCGGCTCACTGTATTAGCCCCTCTTCTCAGCCCAGCCCGTGTCCTGCAGTGGACTCGGTGCAGGAGAGAGGGGAGAGCGAGGTATCCGATATGGTGGTGAGCTCCGTCTCTGTTTGCAGTAACGGGGATGGAGCTGGTGCGACACCGGCTGAAAAGCCGGACAGGAAGGTTACTGCGGAGGATGAGAGAAAAATCTCTGGCGCTGGAGTTTGCTCCCTGATGGGAGGAGGGGGTGGCTCCACGCCACAGATGGCTGCAGGAGCTCCGATGGCTCCAACCGCTGATGACGCTGTTCCCTCGGGCCAGCAGAGGCATGAAGGAGCTGTCGGAGCTATGACGGTTACGCCTCCCAATGAAGGTCAAGAACTGAGGCCAAAGCCTTTGTTTTGTATTGGCGCTGCTGGTCCAGATGAGCGGCGCCATGAAAGAACAGATCAGCAGCGTTTGGATCAGCGGCGCCCGGTAATGGATCAGCGGCGCCCAAAAGTTGTAAATGGTAGTACTGAGGAAGCGGAGGGCAATGATAAAAGTGGGGTTGGGGCTGTGGTCTGTCTTTTGGGGGCAGCTCCGACCCCAGGGCCCAGTGATGCTGAGGTACCAATAATTACACCAAAACACACCGGTTCAGCCAGTATGAGTGAGGGAGTAGGTGGGGGGCTGAAAATTATTTTTAATAAAAATATGTCTGGGGGTTTGGATGGTGGAGTGAATGGTGTTAGGAGGGAAGGAAGGGAGGTCGCAGAATCTGTTGTAAGTAAGGCTGGTTTGGGGATGGAAGATATGGAAGTGGGTGGTGGAGGGTCTTTGGTAAGCGGGGAGGGTGTGGAACCTGGTCCGGTTGCCCCCCCGGCTGTGGCAGCCCCTGTGCGCAGTTTTGCTACTGTCACAGCCGGGGTGAGTAGGGGACCCTCCTTGTCCTCTGGCTCTGGGGACGGCGTTTTGCAGCGGCGTCTTCTGGAGGCTCTAAAGAGAGGGGAGAGCACAATCAATGTAGAGGGGAGGGAGGTTGATCTATCCTTTTGGATAGATAGGCATGGCCTCTCAGCCTTCCGAGAGCAAAGGAGCGGGGAGACCACGTGGTCCCTCCCGACAGCTGGGCAGGGTGCTCTCCGTAGGAATGTGGTCCGTCTGAGGTGGAGGGGCAGTGATACATGTCCTTCAAGATCAGAAGTTGTTGAGCTCCTTCTAAAGATGGGCTTCAAGGCGACAGACATCTACGCCTTGATACATCCCTATGGGACCCCTGAGTTCGATGTCAGCTTTGTTCGGCCGGAGGGACTTGAGCTCTTCTGGTCGAACTATGAGATGGCAAAGGACGAGCCCAGCTGGCGAGATTTTGCCGTCCAGGCAGTGTCTCGTCAGAACAATGTGAAGAGGGTGACCGTTCTAACCCGTAACGAGTCACTCTCGTGTATTGACATCATGACGTGGCTCGGCCGATATGGGGAGGTGGTGGAGGTTCCCAAGAAGAACAGGGATGAACATGGCATCTGGTCTGGGGCCTGGACGTTCATGGTAAAACTTAGGCTTTTAGGAAACACAGTTACTCACATACCATCTGCCACCTTCCTTGGAAGGGATCGCATCCAGATTTTCTACCAGGGTCAGCCGAAGCTCTGTCACAGATGCGGCAGCCCCACACACTTCAGTGCTAACTGCACTGTACAGAAGTGCGCGCTGTGTGGGGAGATTGGCCACCTCGCTGCATCATGTGCAGAGATTAGGTGTCACCTGTGTGGTGACTTAGGTCACCCATTCAGTCGCTGCCCTCATTCCTTTGCCAATGCGGTCAATGCCCCGGCGGGAGGAAGCCGTGAGGCCAATTCTACTGGGGCAGGGGCTGGCAGAAGTGAAGGAACAGAGGGGCCAGGGAAGAAAAGTAAGCAAAAGACGCCTGCCCAACTGAGGCGTCAGGAAAATCGCCGAAGGGAGAGGGAGATGGGTGAATCCCGGGAACCTCAGGCAACTGGGGAAGCTGGGATGACCCCTGATCTCACCCCTGAGACTGCTGCTACTGCTGAGGCCCAAAGGGACAGTGAGCTGGATGAGGAAATTAGGAGGATCCAGGAAGAGGAAGGTGCCATCTCCTCATTATCCCCCCATGACGGGGGAAGTGGGGGATGGCAAAAGCAGGGTAATAAACGTACAGGGAAAAAGGGAGATTTAAGATCTTCTCCCACCCGCCAGATGCCAAAGGAAGGTACAACCAACCCCCCTCTGATTAGTCTCTCAAACCGGTTCCAAGCCATTGGTGACACCTCCCCCTCCTCAGGGGAGGGAGCCGGTGGGGAGGTTTCGGGAGTCACGGTGACACCTGGGCCTGCGGGGGACGCCGAGCCTCCTTCTACTGGGGAAAACATGTCCTCAGGGGTGGGGGCTGGCTTGGAGTCAGAGCACAAGGGCAGAGGTGAAATGGACACATCTGTTTGTTTGAAGAGGGGTAAGCCATCATCTGATGAAAAAGTTGGTGGGGGCAGTGGGAAAAGAAAGCCATCTAATTCAATCACCCATGATGGCGGCACTCACTCCGTTGACGCTGGCGTCCATTAATGTCGCCAGCATTAAGTCAGATACGGCTAGATTTGCGGCCTTTGATTTTTTCAGCCGGGTTGAAGCTGACATTTTGTTTTTGCAGGAGACCAGGCTGCCAGATTTGGCATCTGTATTTAAAGCTAAAAGGGAGTGGCGACGCGGATCCTCCTACTGGTCTCTTGCGGCCGAGCCGTATAGCGGGGTGGCAGTCCTTTTTACTGCACCGGTAGAATGCCGACGGGTTATTGAATTAGAAATGGGGAGGTGCCTGATCCTGGATGTCCTCATGAGGGGACAAGAACTTCGTCTAATTAACATCTATGGTCCCCAGTCCAAGTGGGACCGTAAGTGTCTCTTCATGAGGATCAAGCCCTATCTTTTTACAAGTCGGCAGGTGGTCTTTGGAGGGGACTTCAATACTGTCACGAGGCCCCAGGATAGGGGAGGTTCCAGGGACAAGCTGACTTACGACAGCATTGCGCTTAATAAAATAGCTAGTGAGGCTCGTCTGGTGGATGTCCACATCCGGCACACCCCAGGCCACCCGGGGTTCACCTATCATAGGGCTAGTTGTAGGTCTAGAATAGACAGGTTTTATTTAAAGGAGGAAGCCGTCTCTTCAGCCGTGTCCGCTGTGGAGGTGGAGTTCTCCGACCACTGTATGATTTTGTTTTCTCTGAATGTTGCAGAGACCCCCCGAATGGGAAGGGGCTACTGGAGGCTCAATTCGTCTCTCTTGGAAGAAGCGGAGATAAGACAGTCCTTTGAGGATTTCGTTCAGAGCCAGGTACCATTGCTGGATCTCTGCGGCAGTAAGTCTGAGTGGTGGGAGATCTTCAAGGAAAGGGTGGGGAGATTCTTCCGCCAGCTCTCGAGCCTCAGGAGTCTGAGTAAGTATCGCCTGTATCAGGGCCTGAGGAGGAAACTCGAACGTCTTGTCTCGACTGGGGGTAGCCGTGAGGAGATCTCCAGAGTGAAGTCTTTGCTTATGAGGTGTCAGTACGATAGGCACGCATCTTTGGTTTTTGAGAGGGATTACGGGAAATACCGCTCGCCCGACCCTTACAAAAACTGCAGGATGTCAGTGAGTAGTAAGATTGTGTCAGGACTGATTGATAGTACGGGTTCTCTGAGAAGGTCCAGATCAGGGATCCTGGAGGTTGTCAGATCCTTTTACTCACATCTCATGGCAAGGAGGGATCTTGATCGTGATAAGATATCGGCTTTCCTGACTGAAACTGTCCCTGAACCAGGGGTAGACCCCTCTCTTGACGGTTTGACGGAAATGATCAGTGAAGAGGAAGTCAGTCTGGTGATTGAGGGGCTTGCTCCCAAAAAATCACCTGGTCCGGATGGCTTAACATCTGAGTTTTACAAGACCTTTAAGGACACCTTAGTTCCCCTCTTGACTGAGGTATTAAATGAGTGTCTCTCCTCGGGTACTCTACCAAAGTCAATGAGGAGGTCGGCCCTGATCATCCTGTCAAAGGGTAAAGATCCTTTCCACATTGAGAATTGGCGTCCCATAGCGCTCCTCGGTGTGGACAGAAAGATTTTGGCAAAGGTGCTATTTAATCGGCTGGTGAAGTTTGCACCCCAGCTCCTTTCTGGGGCCCAGCATTGCTCTGTTCCCGGCCACAGTACTTTTAGTGCTGTGCTCAGTGTCCGGGAGGCCGTGGAGCAGGGCAGGGCAGGTCACTGGAAGGGGTACATGCTGTCCTTGGATCAGGCAAAAGCATTTGATCGTGTTAACCACGAGTACCTCTGGTCTGTCCTTCTGAGATACGGCCTGCCCGGGGGGTTTGTTGATTGGCTTAAGACCTTGTATGCAGGGGCAGAGAGTTTCCCGCTTGTGAATGGTTGGATTGGGCGTCCTTTTGGGGTGGGATCTGGGGTTCGCCAGGGTTGTCCTCTGAGCCCGCTTTTGTACGTGTTCGCGATCGATCCCTTCCTTAGAGGGGTTGATCGTGGGCCGTTGGCGGGCATCGGGATGGACCGGGCGGCTCCGGAGACTACACTGAGGGTGGTGGCGTATGCTGATGACGTAACTATCTTTGTGTCTTCGAGAGGGGAGGCAGAGTGGGTACTGTCTGAGGTAGAGCGCTACTCAGAGTCATCTGGGTCCAAGATCAACCGAGATAAGTGTGAGAGTCTCTGGCTGGGAGGTGGAGATCCTGGTTTTGATCTCCCGGACACCCTTCCAGAGCCCCAGGAATCTACAAAAGTCCTCGGCATTGAATTTGGCCAGGGGGATTACCCCCATCAAAATTGGGATAGCAGGCTTAAGATTGCCGCTCAGAAGGTGGACCAGTGGAAGGGTTGGTCTTTAACCCTCAGGGAAAGGGTGAACATTATCAAAACCTACCTGATCCCTTTGCTGTTATATCTGGGCAGTGTGTGCGTCTTGCCGGAACCTTTCTGGACTCGGGTCTACAGTCTGTTCTTCCAGATGTTATGGGGAAACAGACTGAACCTTGTCAAGAGGGAGGTTACTTACCGTACGAGGAGACTAGGAGGGTTGGGTATGGTCAACCCTGTGGTGTTCCTGGTGAACACCTTTATTAAGATTAATCTCTCGAACCTCTGGCAAGAGAGGGCTCCTCTGTGGGTAGCCTCCTGTCGGGGATGGTTTCGGCCTTTCTTCCAGGAATGGGAGACAGGGGGGCAAGTGAAGGATCTCCGCACACCACATGGGCATCTCCCGGCTTATGCTGCCCTGGTTCTGAAGGTATTACGTCGGTGGGGTCTGGGGATGTGGGAAATCAGGACTCAGTCAAGGAGACTCCTTGACCAGAGGGTTCTGTTGACCCATTTCCAGAAACCTCTGGCCCTCAGGGACTGCCCAGGTCGGGATCTGAGGGTTGGGTTACGGCTTTTAAATTCCAATAGGATCCCCTTGAAGTTCTTTGACTTGACTTGGCGCTGCTTCCATGGGAAACTGTGTGTGAGGGACAATCTGAAGTGTAGGAGCTCTGAGGACAGGGGGTGTCCCCGTGAGGAGTGCGGTGGTGTGCTGGAAAGCATGGACCACTTCCTGCTTCATTGTCCCTTTAACACAGAGGTTTACACCAGGGTGGGGACCTCCATTGGCTGGCCTAGGCTGGTCACTCTCTCCAATGCGGAATGGGCCTATGGAGCATTCAGACACCTGGGTGGTAGGGACCTTTGCACTTTATTCCTAGTCAGCTCAGTGGTCAGGTACTACACGTGGCATGCACGGTGTTTAGTTTCGACGCAACGCAAAATCCTCCCCGAGGATGAGGTGGTTAGGAACATTCTCGGAGACCTGGTGAAGGTGCGCTCTCTGGAGTACGAGAGGTTGGGGGCGGGTAGAGCCTCTCTCCTCTGGAGGGGTTTTGCCTTTAGGGTACCCTAGCCTGTTGTCTCCCCTCCCGGTGGTGGGCTGAAGCTGACACTGTAGATTTTTGTTTTGTTTTAGTGGCTGTATGAGGACATAGGGCTTGCAGGCGCCAAACTTGGGCTTTAATGGGTTGTGTGTGGCTGAAAAGCCTCACGGTGGGTGGTGAGGTTAAGGTCTACTATGTAATGTACTATGTAATGTAGTTTATATGTCTTTATATGTCTTTATGTCTATATATATTTGTATATTTGTATAGGTTGAGTTGTCGGGTGTAGTGTTAGGTTGGGTGGTGGGTAAATGGGGGGAGGGTTCCATGGAACATTGGGGACTTTGGGACATATAAGAAAATCCTGGGCTGGTTCATGGACGTCTGTTATCATGTACTGGGGGCATGGGATGCGGGACCAGCTCAGGGACCAAAAAAAAAAAAAAAAAAAAAAAAAAAAAAAAAATATATATATATAATATATATATAAAAAAAAAAAAATTGTGTGTTGCATTGGGGTGGTGGTGGGTGGGCTTTTTGTAAGTTTAACTTCTGTATTTGTTAAGTGTAGGTAGGTGCAACCGGATCAGGAAGGTTAGTACATGTACATAGATATTGTAAATATTGTAAATATTGTACATAGCTGGTGTTCTGTGGCGAGTGGGCTGGACCGGTGCTGTCTGCGCCGCGCTGAGGAGCATCATGTCCTGTATGGTTGGTTTGGTCTCTGTTTTATATATTTATTTATCTGTTTGTTTTAAAATTTTAATAAAAGAAATACAGGATGTAACTCAGGATCAGTACATGATAAGTAATGTATGTACACAGAGACTGCACCAGCAGAATAGTGAGTGCAGCTCTGGAGTATAATACAGGATGTAACTCAGGATCAGTACAGGATAAGTAATGTATGTACACAGTGACTCCACCAGCAGAATAGTGAGTGCAGCTCTGGAGTATAATACAGGATGTAACTCAGGATCAGTACAGGATCAGTAATGTATGTACACAGTGTCTGCACCAGCAGAATAGTAAGTGCAGCTCTGGGGTATAATACAGGATGTAACTCAGGATCAGTACAGGATAAGTAATGTATGTACACAGTGACTGCACCAGCAGAATAGTGAGTGCAGCTCTGGGGTATAATACAGGATGTAACTCAGGATCAGTACAGGATAAGTAATGCATGTACACAGTGACTGCACCAGCAGAATAGTGAGTGCAGCTCTGGAGTATAATACAGGATGTAACTCAGGATCAGTACAGGATAAGTAATGTATGTACACAGTGACTGCACCAGCAGAATAGTGAGTGCAGCTCTGGAGTATAATACAGGATATGAGTGAGATGTACGGCGCAG
This sequence comes from Bufo gargarizans, assembly GCF_014858855.1. NCBI lineage: Eukaryota > Metazoa > Chordata > Amphibia > Anura > Bufonidae > Bufo > Bufo gargarizans. Next base: position 96,751,899 of record NC_058090.1, on the reverse strand, counting down.
TCTCTGACACATCACTACTACACCCCAGGTCACCTCATCCTCCATATTACAGACGGGCCTTGTGGGTTGGTGCCATTATTCTTTTCCGGTCACTAGGCAGCGCCGCGTGTAGTACCACCTGATGGCTTCCTTTTCCTTTCCGCCTCTCAGACCCCGAGTCTTTCTTCCCCTCCCCCAGTACAGAGTCGGACAGTTTCCTGCTTTTCTTATAACTTTTATAATAAGAAATCTGTACAGAAGGATGCGAGAAATGTGCAGAGTAATCTGACGGACAGGAAAACGCTAAATACACCGCGCATGAGGCATCGCTGCTAGCAGTATTATCTACAGGGTCAGGGCTGGTGTATCTAAGCCTCCTAGGTGTGATACTGCATGCTGAGCTGGTGTATCTAAGCCTCTTATTTGTGATACTGTGCTGCTGAATTGGTGTATCTAAGCCTTTCTTCAGTGATCCTGTCTGATAAGCTGATGTCTCAGCCTCTCATGTGATACTGCCTACTGTGCCGGTGTATCTAAGCCCCTTCATGTGTGATACTCTCTGCTTTCTATGTTCTGATAATGTCCTTCACTCGCAGGTGCATGGTTTGTCACAGAGTAGCAGAGCTCACCCAATATTTCCTTTCACTGACAACAAGCAGAGGTTCTGAGACTGATAATTGATTACACAACACATATATAATCTCTGATTTCATGGGAGCCAAAGGAAAGGTGCTTACGAGACACTTTAATGTGGCTGGCATTTATAAAGGTGGTATAGCTGGTAGCCGTGGTCCACATTTAGCTGGCATTCATCAGGGCAATGGGGGGACACTGGTGGGCGCTTATGGTGCCAGTGTATTTGAACCCTTTTTGGGAGAATCTGTGTGGATAGTACATAAAAGGGCATTGTGCCTGGTGCCAATAGAGGTAACGTAGGTGGTAACATGGGCAATGTGAGTGGCACTCATAGGAGTAATAAAGCAGGTATTATGGGCAATGTGAGTGGCACTCAGGAGAGTAATGCAGCTGGTATTATGGGCAATGTGAGTGGCACTCATAGGAGTAATGAAGCAGGTATTATGGGCAATGTGAGTGGCACTCATGGAAATAATTCAGCTGGTATTATGGGCAATGTGAGTGGCACTCATAGGAGTAATGAAGCAGGTATTATGGGCAATGTGAGTGGCACTCATAGGAGTAATGCAGCTGGTATTATGGGCAATGTGAGTGGCACTCAGGGGAGTAATGCAGCTGGTATTATGGGCAATGTGAGTGGCACTCATGGGAGTAATGCAGCTGGTATTATGGGCAATGTGAGTGGCACTCATAGGAGTAATGCAGCTGGTATTATGGGCAATGTGAGTGGCACTAATGGGAGTAATGCAGCTGGTATTATGGGCAATGTGAGTGGCACTCATAGGAGTATTGCAGCTGGTATTATGGGCAATGTGAGTGGCACTTGGGAGTAATGCAACTAGTTTTAAGGGCAATGTGAGTGGCACTCAGAAGAGTAATGCAGCTAGTATTATGGGCAATGTGAGTGGCACTCATAGGAGTAATGAAGCAGGTATTATGGGCAATGTGAGTGGCACTCATAGGAGTAATGAAGCAGGTATTATGGGCAATGTGAGTGGTACTCAGGGGAGTAATGAAGCAGGTATTATGGGCAATGTGAGTGGCACTCATAGGAGTAATGAAGCAGGTATTATGGGCAATGTGAGTGGCACTCATAGGAGTAATGAAGCAGGTATTATGGGCAATGTGAGTGGCACTCTTAGGAGTAATGCAGCTGGCATTATGGGCAATGTGAGTGGCACTCATAGGAGTAATGAAGCAGGTATTATGAGCAATGTGAGTGGCACTCATAGGAGTAATGCAGCTGGTATTATGGGCAATGTGAGTGGCACTCATAGGAGTATTGCAACTGGTATTATGGGCAATTTGAGTGGCACTCATAGGAGTATTGCAACTGGTATTATGGGCAATGTGAGTGGCACTCATAGGAGTAATGCAGCTGGTATTATGGGCAATGTGAGTGGCACTCAGGGGAGTATTGCAACTGGTATTATGGGCAATGTGAGTGGCACTCAGGGGAGTAATGTACCTGGTGTGCATTGTGATAATGTGACACTTAAGACTTGAGTGTAACATTTTGGGGCACACTGTGGCGGGTTTATATGGGTGCACTTACATGTTAGAGAGAAGGTCGGAGGAAGCTGGACCCACAGCAGCACAGATTATTTCAGGGCAGGATCATGAGGGGTTGGGGTGGGGGGGACTGGTCCATGTTAGTTTGAGCAGGGCTGTATGTGATATTGGCAGTGTCATAAAGTGGGGGGAGAGGGTGCCCAGCAGCACAGAGTATTTCAGGATGCGATCATTGGCATGGGGTTCACTTGAGGAGATTGCCGTCATCTACCCGTCTGGTTATGGCTGTTGCCGTAAATGACATATAAAAGACAAGCTCATGTATTGGAATACTTGCCTGGCACACCTCAGGGGCACACGTGTGACTGATGCCAGTGCCACCCATGTATGTAACGCCTATAGTCCTGAAACCGAACATACTACATACAGTCCCCGCAGCGTGCAGTCGTTCCAATGAGAAGCAGATTGTAAGGTCAGCATCAGACTTCGGGGACCGGTCGGTCTACGCCCACGCGTTCCACGCCTGTTGACAGATCCTGCGGCCATGATTTCTATCAGTCAGCATAGAGAAGACCATCTCCAGCAGCTGGCGATTTAACGGGCACCGCTAAGACCTCCAGACTATTATACCAGTCCGCGGGGTCTTGGCTTATGTCCACAACTGGCAGTAATGACGATCGCGGACATTTAAACCCTCAGATCCTGACCACAGCATCTGAGCGCGCTGAAACCGAAAGTGCGCATTTTCGGTTGCGCTCCGGGCGCCCCCCATGTGGCGTGTATGCAGTAGCCCCTGTCTTTATGAAGGACAGGAGGCTGCTGCATAGTATTTGCCTGTAATAGGGCTCCGGCTCCATAGGAAACTAGTAAAATCATCATAGATTCTAAGGTAAGTGCGTTGAAATCTATGATAATAACAATCAGATGAACTATAAAAAAAAGTATAAAAAAAAAACAAAAACATAAAAATTTTAATCATCCACCTTTTCTCAAAATTAAAATAAAAGAACTAAAAAAAAAATAATATACACATCATGGGTGTCGCAATGTGCAAAGACGCCCATAGTATAAAAAAATATTCCCCATACGGCAAATAGCAAAACGGAAAAAAGCGGACAAATGGCCGATTCGCCGTTTTTGGTTGCTTAATTTTCTACAAAAAATTCAATACAAAGTGATAAAAAAAGTCATAGACACCCCAGAATGGTGTCAGTGAAAAGTTCAGATCGCCCCGCGAAAAATGAGCCCCCATACAGCTCCGTACACATAATTACAAAAAAAGTTATAGGGGTCAAAATATAGCGGCAAAATAATAAAACTGATTTTTTTCCCAAACATATAAGGTATCGCCAGATTCTTACCGACCTGTAGAATAAAAGTAACCGGTCAGTTTTATCGCACAGCGAACATTGTAAATAAAAAACCCGTAAAACTGTGGTGGAATTGCATTTTTTTTGCAATTTCACCCCATTTGGATTTTTTTTCCCGCTTCCCACTACATGATATGCAATATTAAATGGTGACGTTGGAAAGTACAACTTGTCCTGCAGAAATCAAGCCCTCGTGTGGCTATGTGAACAGACAAATAAAAAAGATATGGTTCTGGGAAGGCAGGGAGCGCAAAACGAAAACGCAAAAAAAATAAACCTCCGGGCCTTAAGGGGTTAATGTGACAAGCCTCAGTCTATTATTAACTTATATTATTTGCCAGCCCTTCATTATTATTTACTTATTTTATAGTGATCCTGAGTTACATCCTGTATTATACTCCAGAGCTGCACTCACTATTCTGCTGGTGCAGTCACTGAGTACATACATTACTTATCCTGTACTGATCCTGAGTTACATCCTGTATTATACTCCAGAGCTGCACTCACTATTCTGCTGGTGCAATCACTGTATACTTACATTACTTATCCTGTACTGATCCTGAGTTACATCCTGTATTATACTCCAGAGCTGCACTCACTATTCTGCTGGCGGAGTCACTGTGTACATACATTACTTATCCTGTACTGACCCTGAGTTACATCCTGTATTATACTCCAGAGCTGCACTCACTATTCTGCTGGTGCAGTCACTGTGTACATACATTACTTATCCTGTACTGATCCTGAGTTACATCCTGTATTATACTCCAGAGCTGCACTCACTATTCTGCTGGTGCAGTCACTGTGTACATACATGACTTATCCTGTACTGATCCTGAGTTACATCCTGCGTTATACTCCAGAGCTGCACTCACTATTCTGCTGGTGCAGTCACTGTGTACATACATTACTTATCCTGTACTGATCCTGAGTTACAGCCTGTATTATACTCCAGAGCTGCACTCACTATTCTGCTGCTGGTGTCCCTACATGGGAATGCCTTTAAATAGGATTACCACTCTTTTCCCAACCAACACCCTCATCATCCTGCCTCTTTTGCCATCCACAGAATTATTGCCAGATCGATATTTATTCTGTTTCCTTTTTGCATGAAGTTTGGAGGAAGAACATGCAGTTTATGGCCAAGAGTAGAAGCCAAACGGCTGAAGCGAGTGGGAGAGAGTGGAGCCAGCCGTGCGGCCGATCATACAGCAAATCTGCTTTTAATTGTATCGGAGACATTCTGCAGAGTCCCACCCTAGAGTGTTCACCCTGACGGGGGCGATCAGCCTCCCCTATATTCATGGGTCCGGTCAGCTGAGTGAGCAGGACCTGGTCTGGACAGCTTTCTATTCACTGAAAGCAAGTAGAGAAAGTGGTGAAACACAAAGTCTATTGATTAAGAGCGTATAATGAGATTTGCTTCTCTCTAAGGTAGGAACAGGAAGAAATATACAACGCCTCGAAACCTCTTAAATCTGACCCGTCCCCCGCTTACTTATCTTCTGAACATGCCCGGGCCCTCGCGCAGGCTGTGTGGCCCTTACTTCTGGGTATTTATAGAGGTGTGATGCATGGATGTTCTTCATGCAGATCGTTCTGCAGTGGTCTTGGTCCTGCCTCATCTCTAGGATGTTAATGTTTAGTCTCCTGTCCTTTATAACAATGAGTTTGTCAAGGAGGGCTGGTGATTTTGGTGATTTTGGTGTCACGGTCAAACTGGGAAAAACCTGATACTTTCTGTCTTTGAAAATGTCTAGTGAATGTGCCCAGTGTCCTTGTCCCTGGTGTCTTGTGGTTGATTGGTCTTATCCCTGGTGTCTTGTAGTTCAGTGCACTTGTCCCTGGGATCTGGTGGTTCAGTGCACTTGTCCCTGGGGTCTGGTGGTTAATTGGTCTTGTTCCTTATGTCTTGTAGTTCACTGCACTTGTCCCTGGTATGCTTCAGTTTTTGTCTTTATTGTTCAGTAGTTGTCACAACCAGACAGCTGAGAAGCTCTGACAGATGCCTTTCAGAACCTCCTCCTTGAGCTTTCTTTGTTTTGGTTTTCAGTTCCTCATCTCGTTAGCCTCTCTCAGCTGTCTTGTAGTTGGACTGATTGCATCCCTTTAAATTCCTCCCCATAATGCATTAGTGTGCGGTTTATACAACTTCCTGGAGTGTGTGTGCATGCTGATCCTATTTCCCAGTCTTCTACAAGATAAGTGTTGTACATTCATTTGTGATTTTCTGTTTGCTGGATCCCAGGTGACCCTGACTCCCTCCGTGTCTAGTGTAAGGAGCCGGTGGTCGTGTCCCCTCACTATTGTAGGGTGTTCAGGTGTCATATAGTCGAGGTACGAGGATATGCGATCATCCACCATTGGGGTGTTCGCATAGGCTGAGCAGTCAGGGAGAGTGCCAGGTCTTATGCAGGGGTCTCCCTTTTGTTCCTTAGCTTTGGATCCAGTGAGTCATACATTCATTTTGCATTGTCTTGTTTCCTGTACACCTTTCCGTGACAGTAGTTTAGTGTCCTTGTCCCTGGTGTCTGGTGGTTCACTCCCCTTTTTCTGGTGTCCAGTGGTTCAGTGTTTTAGTAACTGAAATCTAGTGCTTAATTTTTTTTCTTTATTGTTCAGTGGTCTACTGTCCTTGTCCTTGGTATATAGTGGTTCGCTGACTTGGTCCCTGGTGTCGAGTGGTTGTTTGCCCTTTTCCCTTGTGTATAGTAGTTCAGTGCACTTGTCCCTGGTATCTGGGGTTTTAGTTTTTTTTTTTCTCTATTGTTCTGTGGCTTAGTGTCCCTGTCCCTTGTTTCTAGTAGTGCAGTAGACTTGTCCCTGGTGTCTCATGGTTCAGTTCACATGTCCCTGGTGTCCAGTGATTCAGTGCACTTGTGTCTAGTGGTTCAGTATTCGAGTCCTTTGTGTCTAATGCTTGCAATGCACTGGTTCAATGCACTTGTCCCTGTGTCTAGTGCTTCCGTGCTCTTGACCCTGGTGTCCAGTGGCTCAGTGCCCTTGTTCCTGGTGTCTATTGGGTCATTGTATGTTTCTTTGGTATGTAGTGGTTCACTGCCCTTGTACTGAACCTGTCTAGAGGCTCCGTGACCTTGCCATCCGTGTCTAGTGGTTCAGTGTCGATTTCCCTATTTTGTGGTTATTTCCCTGGTGTCTAGTGGTTAACATATCTGCTATAAGTGTACAGTGGATAAATGTTTAAAACATTGGTGCCAAGGCCCCTCATATCTAGTGCTTTAGCTACTCAGTCCCTGGTGTTCAACCCTATAATTCCAGTGGTTCAGAGCCCTAGTCCCTGGTGTCCTGTGGTATACCTTAGTCCTTGTTTTATAGAGGTTATCGTAAATTCACAGTCCCTCATATACTATAATATTGTATCAAATCCCCTATTGTCTATTGCTTTAGCTTCATAGTCCCTGGTGATGTGCAGGTTGTCACTCTAGTCCTCGGTTTCGAGTGGTTTCATACCACGCGAAACCGAAAATGCTGCGAAGTGATTTGCTACCTTAGATCTCAATATCCAGGGCTCTGGGGCTAAATTTCCTTGTCTCAAGTGTTTTTTCCTTGCTAATCTGTGATGTAATATGTTTGTTGACAAAAAAAACTCTGTTTCCATGGTCCCTGGTGGTCAGTGGTTTTGTATTTCAGCCCCTGATGTGAAGTGGTTTACTGCCTTATTCCCTAGGTTTAAAAGTTTTGTACTGTAGCTCAGGAAATCCAGTTCTTGGGCTGGAGACCTCATTGTAGGCATTTTCCAAGGCCTAGTGGCCTGGTGGTATAGTGTTGTCATGAGAGCATTTTTTGAGTGAACTATCTTTTGTTCTCATCCTAATGGACTTTAAGAGGACTTGATGACATACTAGGGACAAAACCAAACTTTCAAGGAACATCGTAGTTCTCCTTTAATCGTGACCATGTCGTAACCTGTGCCCAAGCTGTGGTTTTCTTATCACTCTCAAACTTATTCCCCCTCATGAATACATGAAATATGACCTCGAATACAATAATTTATTGCTCTACTTGCAATCTTCGAGGAGCAAGAACAGATGCTTCAACCTCTTGTGGTTTTGGAAAGTTCATCGTGACTGTACAGAACAGGGAGAGTCAACACACTCAAAGGAACCATCATTGACTACGAGATGCTAAAAATGAAAAGTAATAAGTATCACAAGTCTACAGGAAGCCAGACATTGTTGTCTCGTCATCATCTCTATACCACGGAGAAAAGAAAATGAAGGCCAAAGGGCTTGACCTTCTCTGTACGCTCATAGCCCTCAGGCCTGATGACTGCATTACTGCAGAAATTCACTAACATCCTCCATATGTTTGCTGGTCTCCAAATAGTTTTTTTCCTGCAGAGTCTCATAACTCTAATAACTGACCACTATCTATTAATTTAAGGCTTCAATATGCTGAATCATCCCCTCCCACACCAAACATCTGCTTGCTTTGCTCTTGTGACCTCTCTGCTAGAGGCAATGAGTGTCCAAAACTCCAGCGGAGTGGAGACCATAAATGATGTGCTGTGTGGAGATAAGTCAATTCGAATTGAAGTCATAGTCTAGGTGGGATTTTTTTTTTTTGCCTCTTGAAAGGCTATAGAAGTGGTTAGAGGTTGAATGTGGATATTAGAAGGAACAAGGACTTCTAGATGGTAGTCCATCTCAGACAGACGACTAGGTGCGTTGAGGTCTCAGTGGGAAAGGGAAATAAGCCACTGTCAGATACCTTTGGGGTGGCTTATCTGACCTTAGAACAACAGAGTTTGGGAGAGTCAGGATAGGGTTGGAGATAGGACATGCCAATACATATCCCCAACAGTGATCTAATGAGTATAGCCACCTTAAATGAGTGTTCCAGGATTAGAGTGCTGATGAACTATCCTCAAGATGGGTCATCAGTATCTGATCGGTATTGGTCCAACACCTGGCATAGTCACTAATTAGTTGTTTGAAGAGGCTGCAGCCAACTTAACATCATGAAATACTGTATATCGAAGAGAAGATTCAGTTCACAAATCTTTTCACTTCTTTAGGGACATTAATTCACGCACTGTGTAAGAATGGCCTAATGTAGGCTCAAGAATGACCAGATCTGATAGATGTCATCATGTGGTCACTACCACCACCAAAGTTGTCTCTGCTGGATCCCACAGCCCATTGTTTTGTTCACTTGATAGCCCAGTCTGTTCCTGCCTATGGGCCGATCCTCCATCTCTTGCCTTCACTACTTCTTAGAAACATGCGTGATATCTTTATATATTGAAGCTAATGGCAGACGTTGCCCATCTGGTGCCGGAGATGAAGAAATGAATTATGGTGACATAATATGATTAAAACCACCAAGTTGATTCCCACACTGGAAGTAGTTGTAAGAAAATCCTGGCAGAGTCTATTTTCTGCACAGAATGAAGGAGCAGCGAGGGGAAATGTTCTTCACTTTGGAAATGTTAATGAAATCCAGGACATCTCATCTACACTTGAAGCAGATCTGACTCTCCCCAACGACCACTGTTCATGTCAAACTTTGCACTTGGCAGATGTCCCATAATCGATGATGGATTGCTGACATAGTCCATGTCTTTAAGTGGAAAAGCAAGTCTTAAAGAGCAATTCCACCCACACAGGATTCATGAATGCATCCAGCATCTACAGGGAAATACAACATTAGGTGGTGGTTTTAAAAACTACCCTCAAATGCTGCTTCATTGCCCAAAAAATTGGAACCACCACCATTTTGTACCAGGTTTTAATTCCTGTACCCTGGTAGGTCTGCGTTCATCGTCACTTCTGTTCAGAGGCTCCCATGGCCCTTAAAGGTCTTCTTTGTTCCTCGTCATTTCTATTTATAGGCCCCCATGGCCCTCAAATGCTTCTTCATGGCCTCAAAAATTGGAACCACCACCATTTTGTAGCAAGGCACCACATTTTAATTCCTGTAACCAGGAAGGTCTCCTTTGTTCTTTGTCACTTCTATACAAAGGCTCCCATGCACCTGAGATTATCGTTGGCCGAACTCACCAATTTAATTGGGACTGGCTCACTATCCAATATGTATGGAGTCCTCCCAGTTCTCCACCAAAAATCATCTGATGTTGAGGAAAGTAGATGAATTTCAAAGCCTTTTTGTTCTAGCAGGAGACACGCCACCACCAAGGTGTCTGACACTCTCTTCCAAAGACTTGCATGCTGGGCTGGGCATGTGTTTGGGGATTTGGAAAAAATAGCTGTTGGCCGAATGATGATCTGGCCTACAGCTAGTGAAGATGTTAATACATTTATGGTGGAAATGTGACAACTTCTTATGTCAAAACAGGATGACTGAAGCAGACTTGTCGCAGCAGTGGAAAAGCCCCACCATTGTTCAACTATGATATTGTGACCTTTTGTGGTCAACCAGGTCCAACCCTAGTCAATTAAAATTCAGCAATGTCATCATAACAGCTGTAACAAAATATAGTCATACATCATCACATCTGTGATATCATAACACAACATGATGACGTCATCACCAGTTATTAAAGGGAGTTCTAGGATTAAAAAAACATGGATGCCCAAGATGTCTGGCTTTGTAAGTGAATGGGCTGCAATGCCTCTTATGGACAGGTGTGGAGCTGTTTTTGAAGGAAGGTAACCAAGTTTTTTCTTGTGCCATGCAACCCTTTAAAAGTGGCCATGGAGTCATTATCAATGATCTAGCCCTTTAGTCATCATGCATATGATGTCATCAGAACAGCTATGATGTCATAGGGGTCTATGTCATTTGGCCTTAAAAAGACCCATCATTTTATTATATCATCCAAAATCACAAGTAAATGAGGTACAAACATGTCCCTTCCTGCCAAAATATGGACGAAAGAACTTGCATGAGACAGTGGAGTAAAAACATCTCATGAGCTTCACCACAGGTGGAGTTGCCCTCAGCTGTAGAACAGTGAGGTCAACGGTCTACACGCCACAGTCTACCTGATATTTCCATTCACTCCACTGTCCACTGCTTTTTTTTTTTCGCCTTTCCCACACAATGTCCAAATTCTTCCAAAACAATCTGTCAGAAAAAGCAGGAGACCGAGCCAAAACTGCATAAAAGAATCCGGCTGCGGATGAAAAGTTTCCGTGACTCCATTTTCATCGTTCGCACTCGTTCTTTCCAGTGCCCCCTCGGAACGGATGTGTCTTTTTTTTTTATAATCTGCTGTCTTAATAATGAGGTGTGACCCAATCACAGACAAATTTATTGACTGCGGCAAGAAAATTAAGGGCTTCACAGAACAAGAGCACACTGATACATGCTGGGAAACTCCAGCGCTGGGATCTCAGCACGTCTTGAGGAACCTAATAAGACTTATAACTAAAGTACTGAGTTATGGTGGAAAGGGGAAGGGTGGACTGAGGTCAACATCCGTATTGTTTTATCCATCTATTTAATGATTGAAAGCAGTAAATGGCTTGTAGATAGAGGGCAGTATTATAGTGGTTATATTCTTGTACATAGGAGCAGTATTATAGTAGTTATATTCTTGTACATAGGAGCAGTATTATAGTAGTTATATTCTTGTATATAGGAGCAGTATTATAGTAGTTATATTCTTGTACATAGGAGCAGTATTATAGTAGTTATATTCTTGTACATAGGAGGCAGTATTATAGTAGTTTATATTCTTGTACATAGGAAGGCAGTATTATAGTAGTTATATTCTTGTACATAGGAGCAGTATTATAGTAGTTTATATTCTTGTATATAGGAGCAGTATTATGTATTTATATGCTTGTACATAGGAGCAGTATTATAGTAGTTATAGTCTTGTACAGAGGAGCAGTATTATAGTATTTAGATGCTTGTACAAGGAGCAGTATTATAGTAGTTATAGTCTTGTACATAGGAGCAGTATTATAGTAGTTATATTCTTGTATATAGGAGCAGTATTATAGTAGTTTCTATTATTCCAGTATTATAGTAGTTATATTCTTGTACATAGGAGCAGTATTATAGTAGTTATATTCTTGTACATAGGAGGCAGTAGTTATAGTAGTGATATTCTTGTACATAGAAGGCAGTATTATAGTATTATATTCTTGTACATAGGAGCAGTAGTTATGTAGTTATATTCTTGTATCTAGAGGCAGTATTATAGTAGTTATATTCTTGTACATAGGAGGCAGTATTATAGTAGTTATATTCTTGTACATAGAAGGCAGTATTATAGTAGTTATATTCTTGTACATAGGAGCAGTATTATAGTAGTTATATTCTTGTACATAGAAGGCAGTATTATAGTAGTTATATTCTTGTACATAGGAGCAGTATTATAGTAGTTATATTCTTATACCTAGGAGGCAGTATTATAGTAGTTATATTCTTGTACCAGGAGCAGTATTATAGTAGTTAATTCTTGTACATAGGAGCAGTAGTATAGTAGTTATATTCTGGTAATAGGAGCAGATTAGAGTAGTTATATTCTTGTACAGTAGGCAGCAGGTATTATATAGTGTATATTCTTGGACATAGGAGCAGTATTATAGTAGTTATATTCTTGTACATAGGAGGCAGTAATTATAGTAGTTATATTCTTGTACATAGGAGCAGTATTATAGTAGTTATATTCTTGTATCATAGGAAGGCAGTATTATAGTAGTTATATTCTTGTACATAGGAGGCAGTAATTAGAGTATGATATATTCTTGTATCATAGGAGGCAGTATTATGAGTAGTTAATATTCTTGTACATAGGAGGCTAGTATTATAGTAATTATAATTCTTGTACATAGGAAGGTAGTATTATAGTAAGTTATAGTCCTTGTACATAGGGAGCAGTATTATAGTAGTTGATATTCTTGTACAAGAGGAGGTAGTATTATAGTAGTAAATACGTCGCTGTACATCAGGAGCAGTATTATGAGTAAGTTAATAATTCTTGTACATAGGAAGGCAGTTATTATAGTTAGTTATATTCTTGTGACATACGGAAGGCATAGTATAGTAGTTTATATCTTGTACAGAGGAGGCAGTATATAGTAGTTATATTCCTGTAACATAGGAGCAGTATTATAGTAGTGTATATTCTTGTTACATAGGAGGCAGTATTATAGTAGTTATATTCTTGTACAATAGGAGGCAGTATTATAGTAGTTATATTCTTGTACATAGGAGCAGTATTATAGTAGTTATATCTTGTACATAGGGCAGTATTATAGTAGTTATAGTCGTGTACATAGGAGCAGTATTATAGTAGTTATATTCTTGTACATAGGAGGCAGTATATAGTAGTTATATTCTGTACTAGGAGGCAGTATTATAGTAGTTATATTCTTGTACATAGGAGCATATTATAGTAGTTATATTCTTGTACATAGAGCAGTATTAAAGTAGTTATATTCTTGTACATAGGAGGCAGTATTAATAGTAGTTATATTCTTGTACATAGGGCAGTATTATAGTAGTTATATTCTTGTACATAGGAGCAGTATTATAGTAGTTATATTCTTGTACATAGAGTAGTATTATAGTAGTTAATTGCTTGTACATAGGAGCAGTAGTATGTAGTTATATTCTTGTACATAGGAGCAGTAATTATAGTAGTTATATTCTCTGTACATAGGAGCAGTATTATAGTAGTTTATATTCTTGTACATAGAGGCAGTATTATAGTAGTTATATTCTTGTACATAGGAGCAGTATTATAGTAGTTATATTCTTGTACATAGGAGCAGTATTATAGTAGTTATATTCTCTGACATAGGAGCAGTATTATAGTAGTTAATTCTTGTACATAGGAGCAGTATTATAGTAGTTATATTCTTGTACATAGGAGCAGTATTATAGTAGTTATATTCTTGTACATAGGAGCAGTATAGTAGTTATATTCTTGTACATAGGAGCAGTATTATAGTAGTTATATTCTTGTACATAGGCAGTATTATAGTAGTTATATTGTACATAGGAGCAGTATTATAGTAGTATATTCTTGTACATAGGAGCAGTATTATAGTAGTTATATTCTTGTACATAGGAGCAGTATTATAGTAGTTATATTCTTGTACATAGGAGCAGTATTATAGTAGTTATATTCTTGTACATAGGAGCAGTATTATAGTAGTTATATTCTTGTACATAGGAGCAGTATAGTAGTTATATTCTTGTACATAGGAGCAGTATTATAGTAGTTATATTCTTGTACATAGGAGCAGTATTATAGTAGTTATATTGTACATAGGAGCAGTATTATAGTAGTTATATTCTTGTACATAGGAGCAGTATTATAGTAGTTATTCTTGTACATAGAGGCAGTATTATAGTAGTTATATTCTTGTACATAGGAGCAGTATTATAGTAGTTATATTCTTGTACATAGGAGCAGTATTATAGTAGTTATATTCTTGTACATAGGAGCAGTATTATAGTAGTTATATTCTTGTACATAGGAGCAGTATTATAGTAGTTATATTCTGTACATAGGAGCAGTATTATAGTAGTTATATTCTTGTACATAGGAGCAGTATTATAGTAGTTATATTCTTGTACATAGGAGGCATATTATAGTAGTTATATGCTTGTACATAGGAGCAGTATTATAGTAGTTATATTCTTGTACAGAGGAGCAGTATTATAGTAGTTATATTCTTGTACATAGGAGCAGTATTATAGTAGTTATATTCTTGTACATAGGAGGCAGTATTATAGGAGTTATATTCTTGTACATAGGAGGCAGTATTATAGTAGTTATATTCTTGTACAGAGGAGCAGTATTATAGTAGTTATAGTTCTTGTACATAGGAAGCAGTATTATAGTAGTTATATTCTTGTACATAGGAGGCAGTATTATAGTAGTTATATTCTTGTACATAGGAGGCAGTATTATAGTAGTTATATTCTTGTACATAGGAGGCAGTATTATAGTAGTTATATCTTGTACATCAGGAGCAGTATTATAGTAGTTATATTCCTGTACATAGGAGCAGTATTATATTAGTTATAGTCTTGTACATAGGAGCAGTATTATAGTAGTTATAGTCTTGTACATAGGAGGCAGTGATTATAGTATTATATTCTTGTACATAGGAGCAGTAGTATAGTAGTTATATTCTTGTACATAGGAGCAGTATTATAGTAGTTATATTCTTGTACATAGGAGCAGTATTCTAGTAGTTATATTCTGTACATAGGAGGCAGTATTATAGTAGTTATATTCTTGTACATAGGAGGCAGTATATAGTAGTTATATTCTTGTACACAGGAGCAGTATTATAGTAGTTATATTCTTGTACATAGGAGCAGTATTATAGTAGTTATATTCTTGTACATAGGAGGCAGTATTATAGTAGTATATCTTGTACATAGGAGCAGTATTATAGTAGTTATATTCTTGTACACAGGAGCAGTATTATATAGTTAATTCTTGTTACATAGGAGCAGTATTATAGTAGTTATATTCTTTACATAGGAGCAGTATTATAGTAGTTATTTCTTGTACATAGGAGGCAGTATATAGTAGTTATATTCTTGTACATAGGAGCAGTATTATAGTAGTTATATTCTTGTACATAGGAGCAGTATTATAGTAGTTATATTCTTGTACATAGGAGCAGTATTATAGTAGTTATTCTTGTACATAGGAGCAGTATTATAGTAGTTATATTCTTGTACATAGGAGCAGTATTATAGTAGTTATATTCTTGTACATAGGAGCAGTATTATAGTAGTTATATTCTTGTACATAGGAGCAGTATTATAGTAGTTATATTCTTGTACATAGGAGCAGTATTATAGTAGTTATATTCTTGTACATAGGAGCAGTATTATAGTTATATTCTTGTACATAGGGCAGTATTATAGTAGTTATATTCTTGTACATAGGAGCAGTATTATAGTAGTTATATTCTTGTACATAGGAGCAGTATTATAGTAGTTATATTCTTGTACATAGGAGCAGTATTATAGTAGTTATATTCTTGTACATAGGAGCAGTATTATAGTAGTTATATTCTTGTACATAGGAGCAGTATTATAGTAGTTATATTCTTGTACATAGGAGCAGTATTATAGTAGTTATATTCTTGTACATAGGAGCAGTATTATAGTAGTTATATTCTTGTACATAGGAGCAGTATTATAGTAGTTATATTCTTGTACATAGGGCAGTATTATAGTAGTTATATTCTTGTACATAGGAGCAGTATTATAGTAGTTATATTCTTGTACATAGGAGCAGTATTATAGTAGTTATATTCTTGTACATAGGAGCAGTATTATAGTAGTTATATTCTGTACATAGGAGGCAGTATTATAGTAGTTATATTCTTGTACATAGGAGCAGTATTATAGTAGTTATATTCTTGTACATAGGGCAGTATTATAGTTTATATTCTTGTACATAGGAGCAGTATTATAGGTTATATTCTTGTACATAGGAGCAGTATTATAGTAGTTATATTCTTGTACATAGGAGCAGTATTATAGTAGTTATATTCTTGTACATAGGAGCAGTATTATAGTAGTTATATTCTTGTACATAGGAGCAGTATTATAGGTAGTTATATTCTTGTACATAGGAGGCAGTATTATAGTAGTTATTTCTTGTACATAGGAGCAGTATTATAGTAGTTATATCTTGTACATAGGAGGCAGTATTATAGTAGTTATATTCTTGTACATAGGAGCAGTATTATAGTAGTTATATTCTTGTACACAGGAGCAGTATTATAGTAGTTATATTCCTTTGTACATAGGAGCAGTATTATAGTAGTTATATTCTTGTACATAGGAGGCAGTATTATAGTAGTTATATTCTTGTACATAGGAGCAGTATTATAGTAGTTATATTCTTGTACATAGGAGCAGTATTATAGTAGTTATGTTCTTGTACATAGGAGGCAGTATTATAGTAGTTATATTCTTGTACATAGGAGCAGTATTATAGTAGTTACATTCTTGTACATAGGGGCAGTATTATAGTAGTTATATTCTTGTATCTAGGAGGCAGTATTATAGCAGTTATATTCTTGTACATAGGAGCAGTATTATAGTAGTTATATTGATGTACAGAGGAGGCAGTATTATAGTAGTTATATTCTTGTATCTAGGAGGCAGTAATATACATGTATTATCTCAGACATACTGTATGTTGTCAGTAAACAAGCAGGAGAAGTCAGACAAGGGTTACAATACAGGATGCATCACAGAATTCTGCAGGCTCAGCAGTTCTGGATATCACTGCATTTGATGGAGCCGCTGTCCGCCTACGCCGTGTCCTGCCGGCCACTCCTTACTGTACCTCTGGAAGCTGCAGGCACAGATCCAACACATTTGAAAAAAAATAAAATAGATGCATGAACCAAGCCCAGCATTCTTTTCCCAACTCTAAGACCCCCTGACTGCCTCCCACCTCCTATTGTCTTGGGGATTGAAGTAACTGCTCTATGATTGCTGCTCTGGGTGGTCGCTGCATCCAAGATTCATACATTCCAGGTCACAGAAAAAAAAAATCTTTCGTCAAACTTAATCAGCTACAAAACCTTCGGCCAAGTTCTGGGATCGGTTTGAGAAGGGAATAAAAAAAACGTGTAATGGGCCTTTTAAGTAAATCAAGATCCTCCTGGATTTTATTAAACCGTTCACAGGCTTTGCGAGGCCTGGGAAATCGGATTTTATAAGACGCCCCCAGACCCGTCCCCCTGTTTATTGGACGCTTATCCTCATTGTAGAAAAACTGAAAAACTGATCATGCACATGTATCTAGTTAAAACTCTGAGGGGGCGGAGCATGACACAAACATTTTTTCTGTTGTGTCATGCCCCTCCCACTCAAACAGAGATATATGGTTATTTTAAAGGGTTATTCTGACCACCTTGGAAGATGGGGAAGGATATAGAAGATGAACTATAGTGTATAGGAAACAGTGGAGGAGCTGAGCACTTGTTTCCATATATGGTTTATGGTTAGAATACCCCTTTAAGTATAGACCTATTAGTCATAGCATAAGGCGTTTTA
This sequence comes from Bufo gargarizans, assembly GCF_014858855.1. Lineage (NCBI taxonomy): Eukaryota > Metazoa > Chordata > Amphibia > Anura > Bufonidae > Bufo > Bufo gargarizans. The sequence goes on along the minus strand of NC_058090.1, from coordinate 96,734,413 downwards.
TTGTTGACCCCTCAAAGCCGCGTACATGTGAACCTGACACGTTAATGGACGTGAATGTGCTTTCTGACTGACCGCCAACTGTCCCATCTGTGACAAAACATCTCCTGTTGGATCCACTTCCTGTTTTCCATGTCTGACTTCCTGTGTTTACAGAGCGGCTCACAGCTGATTGGCGGTCACTCGCCCTTGTGTGTTTGTATGGATTATGTGATGAAAGACCTTAGGAGCCTCCAACGTGACATCGACTCCACCGTTATTTTTCAGGATGATGCCGCTATGGATGCCCTCCATGATACCAGGGCTGTTGTGGCTGGTGAACCTACAGACTGGCGCGTCTCTGAAAGCGAATGGTCCCAATGTCTGCAGCTACTGGGAAAGGTAATGTCAAAGAAAACAAGTTTTCCAGTTTAGTGTTGTGACCAGTCTGTAGATCCAGCGGGCTGCGGGTCCAGCGCTATCACTGACTGGGGAGGAAACAGCTGGACGCTCTCGTCTTCCTGTCTCCGGCAGTGTGTACGGCCCCAGTAATCGCTGTACGGAAGATGTATGCGGTCAATTTACCATCCATGAGATTGAGCTGCAATACCAGACATAACCCACAGACATGAGGGGCGCTGATAAAAAGCAGACCATTTTCTTAATTCTTATATATATACAGTTGCAAGAAAAAGTATGTGAACCCTTTGGAATGATATGGATTTCTGCACAAATTGGTCATAAAATGTGATCTGATCTTCATCTAAGTCACAACAATAGACAATCACAGTCTGCTTAACCTAATAACACAAAGAGTTAAATGTCACCATGTTTTTATTGAACACACCATGTAAACATTCACAGTGCAGGAGGAAAAAGTATGTGAACCCTTGGATTTAATAACTGGTTGAACCTCCTTTGGCAGCAATAACTTCAACCAAACGTTTCCTGTAGTTGCAGATCAGACGGGCACAACGGTCAGGAGTAATTCTTGTCCATTCCTCTTTACAGAACTGTTTCAGTTCAGCAATATTCTTGGGATGTCTGGTGTGAATCGCTTTCTTGAGGTCCTGCCACAGCATCTCAATCGGGTTGAGGTCAGGACTCTGACTGGGCCACTCCAGAAGGTGGATTTTCTTCTGTTTAAGCCATTCTGTTGTTGATTTACTTCTATGCTTTGGGTCGTTGTCCTGTTGCAACACCCATCTTCTGTTGAGCTTCAGATGGTGGACAGATGGCCTTAAGTTCTCCTGCAAAATGTCTTGATAAACTTGGGAATTCATTTTTCCTTCGATGATAGCAATCCGTCCAGGCCCTGACGCAGCAAAGCAGCCCCAAACCATGATGCCCCCACCACCATCCTTCACAGTTGGGATGAGGTTTTGATGTTGCTGTGCCTCTTTTTCTCCTCTTCTTCTCCAAACAACTAAACTTTGGTTTCCTCTGTCCACAGAATATTTTCCCAGTACTGCTGTGGAACATCCAGGTGCTCTTGTGCAAACTGTAAACGTGCAGCAATGTTTTTTTGGACAGCAGTGGCTTCCTCTGTGGTGTCCTCCCATGAAATCCATTCTTGTTTAGTGTTTTACGTATCGTAGATTCGCTAACAGGGATGTCAGCATATGCCAGAGACTTTTGTAAGTCTTTAGCTGACACTCTAGGATTCTTCTTCACCTCATTGAGCAGTCTGCGCTGTGCTCTTGCAGTCATCTTTACAGGACGGCCACTCCTAGGGAGAGTAGCAGCAGTGCTGAACTTTCTCCATTTATAGACAATTTGTCTTACCGTGGACTGATAAACAGCAAGGCTTTTGGAGATACTTTTATAACCCTTTCCAGCTTTATGCAAGTCAACAATTCTTAATCGTAGGTCTTCTGAGAGCTCTTTTGTGCGAGGCATCATTCACATCAGGCAATACTTCTTGTGAAAAGCAAACCCAGAACTGGTGTGTGTTTTATAGGGCAGGGCAGCTGTAACCAACACCTCCAATCTCATCTCATTGACTGGACTCCAGTTGGCTGACACCTCACTCCAATTAGCTCTTGGAGATGTCATTAGTCTAGGGGTTCACATACTTTTTCCATCTGCACTGTGAATGTTTACATGGTGTGTTCAATAAAAACATGGTAACATTTAACTCTTTGTGTTATTAGGTTAAGCAGACTGTGATTGTCTATTGTTGTGACTTAGATGAAGATCAGATCACATTTTATGACCAATTTGTGCAGAAATCCAGATCATTCCAAAGGGTTCACATACTTTTTCTTGCAACTGTATATTCTCCTTTAAATTTTCCATACTTGCAATACCGCCACTCACCACTGCCACTTTGACTCATTTTTGCCATAGGCATCAATGCAACAGCGCCACCAGCAATAAAAGCCAGCTCTAACAAAATATCGATTTTGGAAATGCTATAATTCTGCACTGACACATGTGATAGTACTGGTAATCGCATGTTCATAAGTAGAGGGAAAAGGTCAAAAAAATGTGTATTTTTAGGGAATAGGTAACACTGTCCCTTTAAAAGCATCAGAAAGTAAGATCTAGATAAAGAGAGTTCACATTCACCTGTCACCACCATTGTTTTTACAGCTATACGACAGCAGTGAAGGAGTCGTACGCCCACCCTTACAGCCAGACAGCCCCCGATACCTGTGACAGCACATGGAGCCACTTCAAGACATGCACCCCACCAAAGTAAGTGACCCCAAATACTGTCAGTGACTTACAACCTGCAGGTAATGTGAATGTTCTACTACAGTGGACTTGGTGGGAGTCTGGTCAGGAGTATAGGGGGGGGGGGGTCTCCCCATAAATCTCCACTGAAATGAATGGAAGCAGCAGACGTGGAGAAAGGGAGGGTACCCCGGAGACCGGACCCCCACTAATCACTTGTATGACTGTGCTTTTCAGTTAGTACTGCCCATGTCAGGCTTAGATACAGCAGCTCAGCAGACGGTAACACACATGTGAGGCTTAGATACTAAGCTCAGACAGTAGGCTTAGATATACAGACTCAAGAGACAGTATAGCACATGACAAACTTGGATACACCAGCAGAGTAGACGGTATCACACAGATTTAGATACGTGATAGGATTAGATACACCAGCTTATTAGGCATTATCACACATGACAACCATAGGTACACCAGCCCAGAAGACAGTATCACACAGGATAGGATTAGATACACAGCTCAGCAGACAGTATCACACAGGATAGGATTAGATACACAGCTCAGCAGACAGTATCACACAGGATAGGATTAGATACACAGCCCAGAAGACAGTATCAAACAGGACAGGCTTAGATACACAGCTCAGCAGTCAGTATCACACAGGATAGGATTAGATACACAGCTCAGCAGACAGTATCACACAGTATAGGATTAGATACACAGCTCAGCAGACAGTATCACACAGGATAGGATTAGATACACAGCTCAGCAGTCAGTATCACACAGGATAGGATTAGATACACAGCTCAGCAGGCAGTATCACACAGGATAGGATTAGATACACAGCTCAGCAGGCAGTATCACACAGGACAGGCTTAGATACACAGCTCAGCAGTCAGTATCACACAGGATAGGATTAGATACACAGCTCAGCAGGCAGTATCACACAGGATAGGATTAGATACACAGCTCAGCAGACAGTATCACACAGGACAGGCTTAGATACACAGCTCAGCAGACAGTATCACACAGGATAGGATTAGATACACAGCTCAGCAGACAGTATCACACAGGATAGGATTAGATACACAGCTCAGCAGACAGTATCACACAGGATAGGATTAGATACACAGCTCAGCAGACAGTATCACACAGGATAGGATTAGATACACAGCTCAGCAGACAGTATCACACAGGATAGGATTAGATACACAGCTCAGCAGACAGTATCACACAGGATAGGATTAGATACACCGCTCAGCAGTCAGTATCACACAGGATAGGATTAGATACACAGCTCAGCAGACAGTATCACACAGAATAGGATTAGATACACGGCTCAGCAGTCAGTATCACACAGGATAGGATTAGATACACAGCTCAGCAGACAGTATCACACAGGATAGGATTAGATACACAGCTCAGCAGACAGTATCACACATGATAGGATTAGATACACAGCTCAGCAGACAGTATCACACAGGATAGGATTAGATACACGGCTCAGCAGTCAGTATCACACAGGATAGGATTAGATACACAGCTCAGCAGCCAGTATCACACAGGATAGGATTAGATACACAGCTCTGCAGTCAGTATCACACAGGATAGGATTAGATACATAGCTCAGCAGTCAGTATCACACAGGATAGGATTAGATACACAGCTCAGCAGACAGTATCACACAGGATAGGATTAGATACACAGCTCAGCAGACAGTATCACACAGGATAGGATTAGATACACAGCTCAGCAGACAGTGTCACACATGATAGGATTAGATACACAGCCCAGCAGACAGTATCACACATGATAGGATTAGATACACAGCTCAGCAGACAGTATCACACAGGATAGGATTAGATACACAGCTCAGCAGACAGTATCACACAGGATAGGATTAGATACACCGCTCAGCAGACAGTATCACACAGGATAGGATTAGATACACAGCTCAGCAGACAGTATCACACAGGATAGGATTAGATACACAGCTCAGCAGTCAGTATCACACAGGATAGGATTAGATACACAGCTCAGCAGACAGTATCACACAGGATAGGATTAGATACACAGCTCAGCAGACAGTATCACACAGGATAGGATTAGATACACAGCTCAGCAGACAGTACCACACAGGATAGGATTAGATACACAGCTCAGCAGACAGAATCACACAGGATAGGATTAGATACACAGCTCAGGAGACAGTATCACACAGGATAGGATTAGATACACAGCTCAGCAGACAGTATCACACAGGATAGGATTAGATACACAGCTCAGCAGACAGTATCACACAGGATAGGATTAGATACACAGCTCAGCAGACAGTATCACACAGGATAGGATTAGATACACAGCTCAGCAGACAGTATCACACAGGATAGGATTAGATACACAGCTCAGCAGACAGTATCACACAGGATAGGATTAGATACACAGCTCAGCAGACAGTATCACACAGGAGAGGATTAGATACACAGCTCAGCAGACAGTATCACACAGGACAGGATTAGATACACAGCTCAGCAGACTGTATCACACAGGATAGGATTAGATACACAGCTCAGCAGACAGTATCACACAGGAGAGGATTAGATACACAGCTCAGCAGACAGTATCACACAGGATAGGATTAGATACACAGCTCAGCAGACAGTATCACACAGGTTAGGATTAGATACACAGCTCAGCAGACAGTATCACACAGGATAGGATTAGATACATAGCTCAGCAGACAGTATCACACAAGGATTAGATACATAGCTCAGCAGACAGTATCACTCAGGATAGGATTAGATACACAGCTCAGCAGACAGTATCACACATGATAGGATTAGATACACAGCTCAGCAGACAGTATCACACAGGATAGGATTAGATACACAGCTCAGCAGACAGTATCACACAGGATAGGATTAGATACACAGCTCAGCAGACAGTATCACACAGGATAGGATTAGATACACAGCTCAGCAGACAGTATCACACAGGATAGGATCAGATACACAGCTCAGCAGACAGTATCACACAGGATAGGATTAGATACACAGCTCAGCAGTCAGTATCACACATGATAGGCTTAGATACACAGCTCAGCAGTCAGCATCACACAGGATAGGATTAGATACACAGCTCAGCAGACAGTATCACACAGGATAGGATTAGATACACAGCTCAGCAGGCAGTATCACACAGGATAGGATTAGATACACAGCTCAGCAGTCAGTATCACACAGGATAGGATTAGATACACAGCTCAGCAGACAGTATCACACAGGATAGGATTAGATACACAGCTCAGCAGACAGTATCACACAGGATAGGATTAGATACACAGCTCAGCAGTCAGTATCACACAGGATAGGATTAGATACACAGCTCAGCAGACAGTATCACATAGGATAGGATTAGATACACAGCTCAGCAGACAGTATCACACAGGATAGGATTAGATACACAGCTCAGCAGACAGTATCACACAGGATAGGATTAGATACACAGCTCAGCAGTCAGTATCACACAGGATAGGATTAGATACACAGCTCAGCAGACAGTATCACATAGGATAGGATTAGATACACAGCTCAGCAGACAGTATCACACAGGATAGGATTAGATACACAGCTCAGCAGGCAGTATCACACAGGATAGGATTAGATACACAGCTCGGCAGACAGTATCACACAGGATAGGATTAGATTCAGCAACTAAGGGCTCTTTCACACCTGCGTTCTTTTCTTCCGGCATAGAGTTCCGTCGTCGGGGCTCTATGCCGGAAGAATCCTGATCAGTTTTATCCTAATGCATTCTGAAGGGAGTGAAATCCGTTCAGGATGCATCAGGATGTCTTCAGTTCCGGAACGGAACGTTTTTTGGCCGCAGCAAATAGCGCAGCATGCTGCGCTTTTTGCTCCGGCCAAAAATCCGGAACACTTGCCGCAAGGCCGGATCCGGAATGAATGCCCATTGAAAGGCATTGATCCGGATCCGGCCTTAAGCTAAACGTCGTTTCGGCGCATTGCCGGATGCGACGTTTAGCTTTTTCTGAATGGTTACCATGGCTGCCGGGACGCTAAAGTCCTGGCAGCCATGGTAAAGTGTAGTGGGGACCGGCATACTTACCATCCGTGCGGCTCCCGGGGCGCTCCAGAGTGACGTCAGGGCGCCCCAAGCGCATGGATGACGTGATCGCATGGATCACATGATCCATGCGCATGGGGCGCTCTGACGTCATTCTGGAGCGCCCCGGGGAGCCGCACGGACGGTAAGTATACCGCTCCCCGCTCCTACTATGGCAACCAGGACTGTAATAGCGTCCTGGCTGCCATAGTAACACTGAAAGCATTTTGAAGACGGATCCGTCTTCGAATGCTTTCAGTACACTTGCGTTTTTCCGGATCCGGCGTGTAATTCCAGCAAGTGGAGTACACGCCGGATCCGGACAACGCAAGTGTGAAAGAGGCCTTAGCAGGCAGTGTCACACATGTCGTGCTTAGATACACCAGCTCACATATAATCTGTCATTTCTGGCAGGCAGGTTCAGGGTTTATATGTGAAGCTGATGGCATTTCCTGGATGTCACCATCAGAATCAGGGCTCATTCAGACTGCCGTATACTGTCCGCAAAAATGCGGATCCGTTTTTTTGCGGACAGTTCAGCATGTCTGCAAAAAATGGATTGCATTCCGTTTTTTTGCTGATCCATAGACTTCGATAGGGCCATGTCCTGATTTTCACAGACAAGTATAGGACATTTCATTTTTTTGCTGAGCCGTGCAACGGAAGAAAAGGGCCCCATAGAAATGAATGGAACAGCATCTAATCCGCAAAAAAATGGATCCGCATTTTTGCGGACAGCATACAGCCGTCTGAATGAGTATTTCAGGAGGGGAATGCACGGTTATTGTGGGACCTGTGAGTATGTTAGCCAGGATTGGACTGACCATGAGGAGAGATTGATAGGAGTCGGACTTGAGTATTCCAGCAGCACAGAGTATTTCAGGAGATGAGCATATGGACCATTTGCTCTCCTATAGAGAACTATATTGACTACTGTATGGTTATGTCTCCATATAGGATCATGTACCGGACAGCATACCGCCACGGGGTAAAGATCGACTATAGGAAGAGGCATCGCTGCTGCCAGGGATATTATGAGAGCAATGACGAATGTGTCCGTAAGTCCAGCTTTACCTATACAGTCCGGTTCTCCCAGTCAAGGCTCATGTCATGCCTCCTGTGTCCAGGTCACACTACACTGGTGGACACGTCTTTTAGCTACTTATGGACTTTAAGGTAATAGAGGGGATGGCTAAGGTTAGTGATACCTCTTCTTTTGGATGGTATGAAGATGACTCCCCCAAGAACATTAGGAGAGAGAGTCATGTCACCCAACCCAAGGCATAAGTTGGGGTTCCAACTACCAGGTCGTCCTATTTGGGATGGTAGTAAGAAGCCATAAGCAGCACCAGCAAGGGGCTCCATAGAGATTATTGCCATTAGTCCCCCCACCCTGCTCTTGTTTTTCAGGGTAATATTGTCTGGGCTATTGGGTGAGGATCACAGTGGGTGGCCTCTCTTCCTCAACCGCCTCATTGTCCCCCTATGCCCAGTAGACGCTGACATCTGCTCAGTTCTTCCTGATGCTAACACCAGCCCTGGTCCTACACCAATGTCCAACTTTTTTCTCGCCTCAAAGTTCTGAAGGCCCCCCCATACATTGCAGTGGTCTACTCTCTAAGGCCATATAGAGAAAATGGTGGATCTGAAAGACTTTGTCCAGTGGTAATGGAGAAAACTGCTCAGGGCCTCATACATGGCAAGCATACATGGTCACCAGGTCATGATAGGATGTCCTGGACTGACCCTCTGGATTGCATAGCTATTGGGGTTCCAGAGGTAGCAGTTGCAACCAAGCCCCAACACTTTGGAGGTCCATCGTCTACCTAAGCGACAGTGCCGTCTTCTTCTGACTAGAAGTGTGTCCATACTAGATGGAGCCATATCCTTTTACAGAGAATACATATTCTACAGGTGTGAAGGTATTGGAGGTCAGGTGGAAGGTCCAGATCTGGACTGGATCTGCCTTAGGTTCTTGGCTATCTTTATCTGCTGAGATCTACACGATCCTGTGAATATCCTCCTACATCTCGCAATAATTCCACTCTCTTCTTTGTGTCTTGGATGAGTCTCAATGTGGCAGAGACTTCTACTGAATCTCAAGGCTTGTGCTTGGATCTCCGAGCAGTGACCTTGCCAGCATCCCTCAGCCTGATCTACATCGTGTGCTGCATGGTCTAATGAGGACATAAAATCCATGATGCTTGATGTACTGGTTAGGTTTCCACTAGGTTACATCTGGATGTGAAGGAACGTCTCTAGAGGGGTGAAGCGATTTAGGGTCTCCAGCTAAATGAATCCAGATGGAGACTTAACCCTTACTATGTCCAACTAAAGTATAAAGTAGAGATATGTCATTATGTATGGACTTTCTCCATAGGTGGACTCTCCCCATCCGTAGAAGGATTTGTGGATTACTGATGGTGTGGGCAGGATGCAGAAGGCACACTGCCTTTTGGATCCTACAATCTCAATTGGAATATGGGGTTTCTGCAAAGTGACACTCTGACACTCCGGGTACAGGATGATGTCCCAGAGATGTTGTCATAGTTGTCAGCGCCGCTCCATTTGCCTTTCATGAGGAGTAGTCAGGATGTTATTACAGAGAAGTGATATGAGATGTGGGAGCAGATCCCGCTTGCTCTCTCTCCCGCTGTCTCTGGCCTTCTTATCTCCCTCGTGATAACTTTTCAAAGGCAGAGTCATATGTCTTGGCTTTGTGCCCCAGTTACTGGTGTTTCCATGGAGATAACTTGAAGGCCTCCATGTTGTTTTTGGCCTGGGATTCATTACTTCTCGGCTTCCCCGCTTGTCTTCTGCCTCGTGATTGACTTCAGTTATCCCAGTTGGGATTGGTTTTTGTAGGCGACGGATTAAACGGCATAGTATACGGCCACTGCTGACCAGGGCAGGTCACTGGTAGTAGAAGCTTCAACATGGCGTCTCCCACAGACGAGTCCTTCAGGGAGCGAGAGGAATTCTGAGCGGGACAATAAAACCCTTGTGTGATATCAAATCCTGGATCCAAGATCCACATTTATCTGCTTTTTATGTAAAATCCTCTGAAGATCTCATGACTGTCTTGAAAAGAAATACAATACTGTATTAGTCTAAAGACAGACACATACAATTACAGTTTCTGAGATAAAAGTGCCCTCCATGCTCATCTTGGGAGATTTACCAGATTTACCGGTAGTCCAGGAGGTCTCCCTCATTTCTGGGACCCTCCCAATCATTCCAGGAGAGTTGCCAAGTATGTTTCTCGGTATGTCCGCCCCTTTAGTCCCTATTTTCTGCAAACTGCTTGTGGCCAGCAGGGGACCCTCTGATGTTTGGAGGTCAAGTCCAGCCCTGGTTGCCCCTTTCTTTCTTGGTCAGCTTTGATCTTCACGGAACCTTCGCCTTGAAATTTAGAAATCTGAAGATGTCCTCATAAGGACCACTTCTATTAGCCATATCTTGACCACCACAGGTCTGGAGGACCCCAGCCACCCATTAATATTAGTGCTCAGTAGGTATCTGGTACTGCTTTAATGCTATGGGTGGTTCCCCAATCTCTGGGTGGATCTCCTCTCATCACTGCCCCCAATGATAAAGGTTTAGAGGTTGGCCCGCTCACTAGAATGAGTCTATCTGCATAGGGAAGACGTGTATAAATCTCAGTGTGTGTCTCAATGAATCTGGAATACTAGAAGGAGTCAGTGTAGTAATTCCTGACATATGTCGGAGGAGGACAGAAGATGCCCCTCCACCGTCTACTCCTTATAAGGCTGGAGGACAAGCCATGTTTATCAGTCACCCAATAAAACTGTCCATCTCCCTGATTAAAAACCCTGGACCACCAGCGACAAGTTACACCCGGGGGCACCTCCACCCACTGGAATTACCTCTCCTAATTTGAATGTTACCTCTTCAGTACTACGATACAGGGCAACATGCTCTATTTAATTTTTAAAGATGGCGCCTTTCAAAGTGGTAGGTCGATTGGATGTGGCCCCATTAACTCTGGGGTGAGCATTATCTCTCCGTAGTGTTACGTTTTGCACTATTACTGTGCTGTGAGGTCATGTGTTCATTATGATAAGACCTCTATGTGACATCATATGATGTTTTTACGTCTGCCGTCACACTAGATGTGTGTTATTCTTTTTCTATGATATCACTGTCTAGTGTGACATCACTGTGTGCATCAGCCCAATATTGTGAGATCACTGTGTTTATTATCCCTGTACTGTGACATCACTGTGTGTATTATCCCTGTACTGTGACATCACTGTGTGTATTATCTCTGTACTGTGACATCACTGTGTTTATTATCCCTGTACTGTGACATCACTGTGTGTATTATCTCTGTACTGTGACATCACTGTGTGTATTATCTCTGTACTGTGACATCACTGTGTGTATTCTCCCTGTACTGTGACATCACTGTGTTTATTATCCCTGTACTGTGACATCACTGTGTGTATTATCTCTGTACTGTGACATCACTGTGTGTATTATCTCTGTACTGTGACATCACTGTGTGTATTATCTCTGTACTGTGACATCACTGTGTGTATTATCCCTGTACTGTGACATCACTGTGCACCTAATTAATCCTAAGCTTTGCATGGTGCTGCTGCTGAATGTGGTCACAGTAGAGCGGGGGCCCCAGGGAATGTCTGTGTCATGCACCGCCCCCTGCACTTAGTATAACAGTCAGTAGGTCAGCTCCACTTAGTGTTCCTTTAAGCACAGTACAGCTCTCAGGGTGGTCCCTGACGTATGACTCACCAGTGGTAACCAGACCTTAGGCTCTACCCTAGGATCGTTAGATTGTAAGCTTAGGCGGCAATGTCAGCTGTAGCATTATGTATTATATACCCGTCTGATGACTCATGTTATTGTTGCAGCACATTGCAGCAGAGAATGCGTCCATGGCAGGTGTGAGGCGCCAGATCAGTGCCAGTGTGAACCCGGCTGGCGAGGAAAAGACTGCTCCAGCGGTAAGCCATGCGTGCTTGTGCTCAGAGCACCCTGTGTTATTTACACCTACCATTAACAGTTTTCTTTGAAGCAAAACGGCAGAATTAAGTGCTTCAGAGCTGTTTTCCCCTATATATTCTACAAAAGCAGTTTCTTTCAGACAAAACTCTGACTCCTCTCCCCGCAAACATTTACCTGTAGTGACCACTAGGGGGCTGGTAGGTATGTGGCTCAGGGCGACAAATACAGCTTTTATAGAGCTCCCCCTAGTGGTGGCAATGGGTAGAGAAGATTCTGGGGAAACCAAGAAATGGTGCCCCAGACTAAAGCATGCCAGATGATTGGAATTTTTTAAAATTTTCTTTAATCCAGGAAACCCAATGTGTTTATTGTGACTGAGCTCGGGACGGGAACCGCGGCCAGGAAAAGACGCCACTCGCGGAATATTCCCAGGCAGGAATTTCCCTAGGGGTCTCTTTATTTTGGAGAAATAAGTTCTAGTAAATAGTTCTCATAGTAAGAAGCATGCCCCGTTCTGAGACCAATAACGGAATAGACCGCAAGGAGACCAATAATGGAATGTGCCCCCAGAAATAGACCGCAATGAGACCAATAACGGAATGTGCCCCCAGAAACAGACCGCAATGAGTCCAGTAACAGAATGTGCCCCCAGAAATAGACCGCAATGAGTCCAATAACGGAATGTACCCCCAGAAATAGACCGCAAGGAGACCAATAACGGAATGTGCCCCCAGAAATAGACCGCAATGAGTCCAATAACGGAATGTGCCCCCAGAAATAGACCGCAATGAGACCAATAACGGAATGTGCCCCCAGAAATAGACCGCAATGAGACCAATAACGGAATGTGCCCCCAGAAATAGACCGCAATGAGTCCAATAACGGAATGTGCCCCCAGAAATAGACTGCAATGAGTCCAATAACGGAATGTGCCCCCAGAAATAGACCGCAATGAGACTAATAACGGAATGTACCCCCAGAAATAGACCGCAATGAGTCCAATAACGGAATGTGCCCCCAGAAATAGACCGCAATGAGACCAATAACGGAATGTGCCCCCAGAAATAGACCGCAATGAGACCAATAACGGAATGTACCCCCAGAAATAGACCGCAATGAGACCAATAACGGAATGTGCCCCCAGAAATAGACCGCAATGAGACCAATAACGGAATGTGCCCCCAGAAATAGACCGCAATGAGACCAATAACGGAATGTGCCCCCAGAAATAGACCGCAATGAGACCAATAACGGAATGTGCCCCCAGAAATAGACCGCAATGAGACCAATAACGGAATGTGCCCCCAGAAATAGACCGCAATGAGACCAATAACGGAATGTGCCCCCAGAAATAGACCGCAATGAGACCAATAACGGAATGTGCCCCCAGAAATAGACCGCAATGAGACCAATAACGGAATGTGCCCCCAGAAATAGACCGCAATGAGTCCAGTAACGGAATGTGCCCCCAGAAATAGACCGCAATGAGTCCAATAACGGAATGTGCCCCAGAAATAGACCGCAATGAGACCAATAACGGAATGTGCCCCCAGAAATAGACCGCACTGAGACCAATAACGGAATGTACCCCCAGAAATAGACCGCAATGAGTCCAATAACGGAATGTGCCCCCAGAAATAGACCGCAATGAGTCCAATAACGGAATGTGCCCCCAGAAATAGACCGCAATGAGTCCAATAACGGAATGTGCCCCCAGAAATAGACCGCAATGAGTCCAATAACGGAATGTGCCCCAGAAATAGACCGCAATGAGACCAATAACGGAATGTGCCCCCAGAAATAGACCGCAATGAGTCCAATAACGGAATGTGCCCCCAGAAATAGACCGCAATGAGTCCAATAACGGAATGTGCCCCCAGAAATAGACCGCAATGAGTCCAATAACGGAATGTGCCCCCAGAAATAGACCGCAATGAGACCAATAACGGAATGTGCCCCCAGAAATAGACCGCAATGAGACCAATAACGGAATGTGCCCCCAGAAATAGACCGCAATGAGACCAATAACGGAATGTGCCCCCAGAAATAGACCGCAATGAGACCAATAACGGAATGTGCCCCCAGAAATAGACCGCAAGGAGTCCAGTGTTATGTCACTGGCTAATTAGCTACTGGAATTCCGACACATTATCTACCTACCTACCTATCTATCTCCTACCTATCTATCTACCTACCTATCTTTCTATCTCATATCTGGTGATGATGGTGATACATATACGGTATGTCATATGGGATGGGCCGCGGAGCCGTTGATTATATACCGCCATTACTCTTCCAGCCTGTGAACCTCACTTGTGGGGACCAAAGTGCAACAATTCCTGCAATTGCCAGAACAATGGGGTGTGTGACCCCGTTTGGGGCTCCTGCATCTGTCCCCCGGGGTACAAGGATTCGTTCTGTGAAAAGCCCTGTGATCCGGGCACCTATGGAATGAATTGCCTACTGGACTGTCGGTGTATGAACAACGCCAGCTGCGAACCGCAGAACGGAACGTGCATCTGTCCGGAAGGATTTACGGGGCCATAGTGAGTACTGCTTTCTGACTGCTGTGGCACTACAAGGTCCAGCAAGACAGCTACCCTGTAAAGCTTTGGAAAATGTCTTTGCTCCTTTTGCAGCTGTGAGATCAGATGTAAAGAAGCTCAGCCTTCTAAGTACCAATGCCCAGAGTTTTGCCCATGCCAGAGCGGAGGCATCTGTAACCAGAGCAGTGGGGACTGCAGCTGCCCGCCAGGATGGATGGTGAGACTCGGTGATCAATCAATGCCACCATAACATTGCCAGCCATAGTCATTGTGTGCATAACATCCCAGCAGAAAGTGCCAGGGCGTCCATAACACAACCAGCTACAGTGCCCCTTACACAGTGCGAGGCACAGAGCTCCGATATAGTGCCAACTGCACAGCTGCCCTAGAAAGCCAGTCACCCAATGCCCACAACAGATCCAGTCACAGTGCCCCCATAACTGGGCCAGCCACAGAGCACACATACAGTGCCATACTTTAAAAAGTCACACTTAGGGACAATTGTAGCCCTCTTTCACCCATGTAATTTCCACAGTAGATAACTGATGTAATCGTGTACGATTTTCATTTGCCTGAATATATCCCAAATGGAACTGTAATTCTACTTCTATCCACAGGGTCCTATGTGTTCCATCCCATGCCCACCTGGACATTTTGGACCTGGATGTAAACAGAAATGCCGTTGTCATAATGGGGGCCAGTGTGATCCAGAAAATGGGCAATGTTACTGCTCCTTAGGGTACATGGGGGAAGGGTAAGTTATAATATTACTACTATAATACTGCCTCCTATGTACAAGAATATAACTACTATAATACTGCTCCTATGTACAAGAATATAACTACTATAATACTGCTCCTGTGTACAAGAATATAACTACTATAATACTGCCTCCTATGTACAAGACTATAACTACTATAATACTGCTCCTATGTACAAGAATATAACTACTATAATACTGCCTCCTATGTACAAGAATATAACTACTATAATACTGCTCCTATGTACAAGAATATAACTACTATAATACTGCTCCTATGTACAAGAATATAACTACTATAATACTGCTCCTATGTACAAGAATATAACTACTATAATACTGCCTCCTATGTACAAGAATATAACTACTATAATACTGCCTCCTATGTACAAGAATATAACTACTATAATACTGCCTCCTATGTACAAGAATATAACTACTATAATACTGCCTCCTATGTACAAGAATATAACTACTATAATACTGCCTCCTATGTACAAGAATATAACTACTATATTACTGCCTCCTATGTACAAGAATATAACTACTATAATACTGCTCCTATGTACAAGAATATAACTACTATATACTGCCTCCTATGTACAAGAATATAACTACTATAATACTGCTCCTATGTACAAGAATATAACTACTATAATACTGCTCCTATGTACAAGAATATAACTACTATAATACTGCCTCCTATGTACAACAATATAACTACTATAATACTGCTCCTATGTACAAGATAAAACTACTATAATACTGCTCCTATGTACAAGAATATAACTACTATAATACTGCTCCTATGTACAAGAATATAAACTACTATAATACTGCTCCTATGTACAAGAATATAACTACTATAATACTGCCCCTATGTACAAGAATATAACTACTATAATACTGCTCCTATGTACAAGAATAGAACTACTATAATACTGCTCCTATGTACAAGAATATAACTACTATAATACTGCCTCCTATGTACAAGATATAACTACTATAATACGGCCTCCTATGTACAAGAATATAACTACTATAATACTGCTCTATGTACAAGAATATAACTACTATAATACTGCCTCCTAGTACAAGAATATAACTACTATAATACTGCTCCTATGTACAAGAATATAACTACTATAATACGCCTCCTATGTACAAGAATATAACTACTATAATACTGCCTCCTATGTACAAGAATATAACTACATAATACGGCCTCCTATGTACAAGAATATAACTACTATAATACTGCTCCTATGTACAAGAATATAACTACTATAATACTGCCTCCTATGTACAAGAATATAACTACTATAATACTGCCTCCTATGTACAATAATACAACTACTATAATACTGCATCCTATGTACAAGAATATAACTACTATAATACTGCTCCTATGTACAAGAATATAACTACTATAATACTGCTCCTATGTACAAGAATATAACTACTATAATACTGCTCCTATGTACAAGAATATAATACTATAATACTGCTCCTATGTACAAGAATATACCTACTATAATACGCCTCCTATAGTACAAGAATATACTAATATAATACTGCTCCTATGTACAGAATATACTACTATAATACTGCTCCTAGTACAAGAATATAACTACTATAATACTGCCTCCTATATACAAGAATATAACTACTATAATACTGCTCCTATGTACAAGAAATATAACTACTATAATACTGCCTCCTATGTACAGAATATAACTACTATATAATACTGCTCCTATGTACAGAATATAACTACTATAATACTGCTCCTATGTACAAGAATATAACTACTATACTACTGCTCCTATGTCAAGGATAGAATATAACTACTATAAATACTGCTCCTATATTACAAGAATATAACTACTATAATACTGCCTCCTATGTACAAGAATATAACTACTATAATACTGCTCCTATGTACAGAATATAACTACTATAATACTGCCCTATGGACAAGAATATAACTACTATAATACTGCCTCCTATGTACAAGAATATAACTACTATAATACTGCTCCTATGTACAGGAATATAACTACTATAATACTGCCTCCTATTACAGGAATATAACTACTATAATACTGCTCCTATGTACAAGAATATAACTACTATAATACTGCCTCCTATGTACAGGAATATAACTACTATAATACTGCCTCCTGTGTACAATAATTATAACTACTATAATACTGCCTCCTATGTACAAGATATAACTACTATAATACTGCTCCTATGTACAAGAATATAACTACTATAATACTGCCTCCTATGTACAAGAATAACTACTATATACTGCCTCCTATATAATGTACAAGAATATAACTACTATAATACTGCTCCTATGTACAAGAATATAACTACTATAATACTGCTCCTATGTACAAGAATATAACTACTATAATACTGCTCCTATGTACAAGAATATAACTACTATACTGCTCCTATGTACAAGAATATAACTACTATAATACTGCTCCTATGTACAAGAATATAACTACTATAATACTGCTCCTATGTACAAGAATATAACTACTATAATACTGCTCCTATGTACAAGATATAACTACTATAATACTGCTCCTATGTACAAGAATATAACTACTATAATACTGCCTCCTATGTACAAGAATATAACTACTATAATACTGCTCCTATGTACAAGAATATAACTACTATAATACTGCTCCTATGTACAAGAATATAACTACTATAATACTGCCCTATGTACAAGATATAACTACTATAATACTGCTCCTATGTACAAGAATATAACTACTATAATACTGCTCCTATGTACAAGAATATAACTACTATAATACTGCTCCTATGTACAAGATAAACTACTATAATACTGCTCCTATGTACAAGAATATAACTACTATAATACTGCTCCTATGTACAAGAATATAACTACTATAATACTGCTCCTATGTACAAGAATATAACTACTATAATACTGCTCCTATGTACAAGAATATAACTACTATAATACTGCTCCTATGTACAAGAATATAACTACTATAATACTGCTCCTATGTACAAAATATAACTACTATAATACTGCCCTATGTACAAGAATATAACTACTATAATACTGCTCCTATGTACAAGAATATAACTACTATAATACTGCTCCTATGTACAAGAATATACTCTATAATACTGCTCCTATGTACAAGAATATAACTACTATAATACTGCTCCTATGTACAAGAATATCTACTATAATACTGCTCCTATGTACAAGAATATAACTACTATAATACTGCTCCTATGTACAAGAATATAACTACTATAATACTGCTCCTATGTACAAGAATATACTATAATACTGCCCTATGTACAAGAATATAACTACTATAATACTGCTCCTATGTACAAGAATATAACTACTATAATACTGCTCCTATGTACAAGAATATAACTACTATAATACTGTTCCTATGTACAAGAATATAACTACTATAATACTGCCCCCTATATACAAGAATATAACTACTATAATACTGCTCCTATGTACAGGAATATAACTGCTATTCTACGCCCCCTCCCTTTGTACTTGTCCTCCTATGTGACACTCTATATGTCCACTTTGGCTTCTTCTATATTTGGCAGTCTGTTTTTAGGACGTCTATGAGGAATTGCTGAAATGTGAAAAATATTTGTACTTTTTATGCCAAAATGGAAAATATGATCTGCTCCGGGGTCAGGGGGCAGCAGCTGCAGACTATCCCTTTGGCGCACTCGTAGCGACACTACAGCAGTAACCCGGCGGTGTCGTTGCCGGGCTGAGTGTCAGCTCTGTGGCTATTGTAACCTTTGGCTGGGGGGTCCCCGTTCTCACCGGCTGAGTGTCCGGGGGTCCTTGTGCACCAGGTGTGTAATATACCCCTCATATATTCAACCGCCCCAATACTCCTGGGGCCAGTACTCTAACCCAACCAGCTATAGACAGACTCCGAGCTTTGGTATCAAACTTGTGACCCCAGCGTTGCTTGGCACCAGAATTGACCATATGGGCATTTCTGGTGTAATTGCCCTTTAATTAAAGGGCAACTCCACCTAAAAAATGTACTTATATTCCGCAAATTCACAAAATTTGAGTCACTTTCTGCAGTTTTCATAGATTTAATCTGAATTTGTGCCTCCTCCTCAGATGCCTGGAGGAATGTCCCATTGGGAAGTACGGAAAGGACTGTAAAGAGACGTGTGACTGCGCCAACGCCGTCCGCTGTTACCACGTCGACGGCGCCTGTTTATGTGAGGCTGGCTTCTTAGGGGCCACATGTGAGGAAAGAATGTGCGCAGATACCAGATACGGGCTCCAGTGCCACATGCCCTGCCAATGTGACGCCCAGCACACCAAAACGTAAGTTAAAGGAGACCTGGCACCATACGTGCCCCTAGAGGGCAGTGTACAGGTCAGTTAGATAATGCTGGTGGAGGTCCTAGGCAGTGAGGAGTGCCCTCTACTGGTCATGTGCAGGTTTTTGGCCAGTCACATGACAAATCGGCAACACTTAAAGGGGTCCCCTCCCCTCCACCATATGAAAACCCTATGGAATCTTATGCGTGCCCGTGTCTTACAGCTGTCACCCAATGACTGGTGAGTGCACGTGTAACATGGGCTGGGCCGGCCTGACCTGCAACGAGACGTGCCCCCATGGCTACTATGGAACCAACTGTCAGGAGCCATGTTTGTGCCTTAATGGTGGATCCTGCGACAGCGAAACGGGCCAATGCCGCTGTGCCCCTGGCTTTACAGTAAGTCTTACCTACCTTAATATGGGAGGAATAGTCCAAAGTGTACAACCCCTTTAAGCCAGCTGGAGACAACAGAAAGAAGTTCCTGCCACCTGGGAGCCAACAGAATAAAAGCAAAAATTTGAATGCAGCTCTGGTTGTGAATAGAGTATGAGCAGAGACCAGTTGCAAATCTCTGACAGGAATGTTTGTATAGTTATTGTACACGATATGTAGATCGCTTCCTCGTGGGCGGTACAAACTATTGGACGTCCTCTGCAGGATAGAGATAGCAAGGAGGGTTGAGCAAGCACTAATTTTGTGGTATGTGGTATAGATCAACACAGGGAGTTGGCCCCATTATGATTATGGGGGCCCCTGATAATCTAAGCAACAGCCTGTTGTGATTAGACTATGAGTAGAGACCAGTTGCAAAATCTATGACAAGCCCAGTAACATATCCCTGTTTTATATATTAATTTTACACCATTTTGAGTGTTTGTATAGTTACTGTACATTATATGTAGATCGCTTCCTCGTGGGCGGTACAAACCATGGGACATCCTCTGCAGGGAATGCAACATAAGCAAAAGAGGATAGAGAAAGCACCCTAAGACTCATGTCACCCTTTCCTTCAAAAAGGGAAGAGGGTGGGTTGAGCAAGCACTGACAGGGTGGTATGTTGTCATGGGAGCGGGCCCCATTGTCATTATGGGGGCCCCTGATAATCTAAACAGCTTCATTTTGTGAGGAGGGACCAATTTCAAAATCTATGATAGGGCCCTGTAACTAATATCCCTTTATATATTGATTTTACATCATTTTGCGTGTTTGTATAGTTACTATATATTATATGCAGATCGCTTCCTCGTGGGCGGTACAAACCATGGGACGTCCTCCGCAGGGAATACAGTATTAGCAAAAGAGGATAGAGAAAGCACCCTGAGGGTCATGTCACCCTTTCCTTTGAAATACAGAAGAAAAAGAGTTTAGCAAACACTGACAGGGGAGGTCAGCACAAGGAGCGGGCCCTATTTTCAGTATGAGGGGCCCCAGTATTCTAAATAGCAGCCTGATTACACAGTGCAATCATTTCTATGTGGACTTAGATCATGTATAATCTATACTGACTGCCGTTCTGTTACTTTCTATCAGGGGAATCATTGTTCTCAATTCTGTCCCGATGAAAAATTCGGAGATGGATGTTCCCAGACATGCAAGTGTATAAACCATTTGGCCTGCTCACCTGTAGATGGCACCTGTGTGTGTAAAGAAGGTAAGTACTCACCCGGACACACCTTCACACTGCTGAAGCCATTCATCCGCTGCCTCGCAGCAATATGGGCAGTCTCAGATGACAACATTTTCAGTACAGTTGGGGAGTAATTGAGTAATTTCTTTTTTTTCAAGAGTGTATACTGGCAATGATGGGTAGGTAGTTCTTAATGGCGTCGCCCTCCGACATCATAATGGGGGATCAGCTGCTAGGACCCTGCTGGCCATGATGTGTGGGAAATACAGTGTTGTTACCTGCTGAAGTCAATGCTCTATATTCCAGGGTGGCAGAAAGGGGACTGCTCCGTGCCATGTCCAAAGGGAAGCTGGGGCTTCAACTGTAACAGGACCTGTGAGTGCGCCAATGGGGCGTCCTGCAGCCCCGTCACCGGGCACTGCTCCTGCGCATCCGGGTGGTACGGGGAGAAGTGTGAGCTGCCCTGCAAGGTACTATTCAGATGGCTCCACTCATCCTGCCCACATCAGACACGATATATACAGATATACAGTGCCCCCACAGCAGTGTCAGGCACAGTGCCCCTAGAACAGTATCAGTGACAGTGCCCCCAGAACAGTATCAGACACACTGCCCCCATAACAGTATAAGAAACAGTGCCCCCGGAACAGTATCAGACACTCTGCCCCTAGAACAGTATCAGTGACAGTGCACCCAGAACAGTATCAGACACACTGTCCCCAGAACAGTATCAGGCACACTGTCCTATAACAGTATCAGACACACTGCCCCCAGAACAGTATCAGGCACACTGCCCCCAGAACAGTATCAGACACACTGTCCCCAGAACAGTATCAGACACACTGCCCCCAGAACAGTATCAAACACACTGCCCCCAGAACAGTATCAGACACACTGCCCCCGGAACAGTATCAGGCACGCTGTTCCCATAACCGTATCAGACACACTGCCCCCAGAACAGTATCAGACACACACTGTCCTATAACAGTATCAGACACACTGCCTCCAGAACAGTATCAGACACACTGTCCCCAGAACAGTATCAGACACACTGTCCCCAGAACAGTATCAGACACACTGCCCCCAGAACAGTATCAGACACACTGTCCTATAACAGTATCAGACACACTGCCTCCAGAACAGTATCAGACACACTGCCCCATAACAGTATCAGACACACTGCCTCCAGAACAGTATCAGACACACTGTCCTATAACAGTATCAGACACACTGCCTCCAGAACAGTATCAGACACACTGTCCTATAACAGTATCAGACACACTGCCTCCAGAACAGTATCAGACACACTGCCTCCAGAACAGTATCAGACAAACTGTCCTATAACAGTATCAGACACACTGTCCTATAACAGTATCAGACACACTGTCCCCAGAACAGTATCAGACACACTGCCCCATAACAGTATCAGACACACTGCCCCCAGAACAGTATCAGACACACTGCCTCCAGAACAGTATCAGACACACTGTCCTATAACAGTATCAGACACACTGACCCCAGAACAGTATCAGGCACACTGCCTCCAGAACAGTATCAGACACACTGTCCTATAACAGTATCAGACACACTGCCCCCAGAACAGTATCAGACACACTGTCCTATAACAGTATCAGACACACTGTCCCCAGAACAGTATCAGACACACTGCCCCCAGAACAGTATCAGGCACACTGTCCTATAACAGTATCAGACACACTGCCCCCAGAACAGTATCAGGCACACTGTCCTATAACAGTATCAGACACACTGTCCCCAGAACAGTATCAGACACATTGTCCTATAACAGTATCAGACACACTGCCCCAGAACAGTATCAGACACACTGCCCCCAGAACAGTATCAGGCACACTGCCCCCAGAACAGTATCAGGCACACTGCCCCCAGAACAGTATCAGGCACACTGTCCTATAACAGTATCAGACACACTGCCCCCAGAACAGTATCAGACACACTGCCCCCAGAACAGTATCAGGCACACTGCCCCCAGAACAGTATCAGGCACACTGTCCTATAACAGTATCAGACACACTGCCCCCAGAACAGTATCAGACACACTGCCCCCAGAACAGTATCAGACACACTGTCCTATAACAGTATCAGACACACTGCCTCCAGAACAGTATCAGACACACTGTCCTATAACAGTATAAGACACACTGTCCTATAACAGTATCAGACACACTGTCCTATAACAGTATCAGACACACTGCCCCCAGAACAGTATCAGGCACACTGTCCTATAACAGTATCAGACACACTGCCCCCAGAACAGTATCAGACACACTGCCTCCAGAACAGTATCAGACACACTGCCTCCAGAACAGTATCAGACACACTGACCCCAGAACAGTATCAGACACACTGCCCCCAGAACAGTATCAGACACACTGCCCCCAGAACAGTATCAGACACACTGCCCCCAGAACAGTATCAGACACACTGCCCCCAGAACAGTATCAGACACACTGCCCCAGAACAGTATCAGACACACTGCCCCCAGAACAGTATCAGACACACTGCCCCCAGAACAGTATCAGACACACTGCCCCCAGAACAGTATTAAACACACTGCCCCCAGAACAGTATCAGGCACACTGCCCCCAGAACAGTATCAGGCACACTGTCCTATAACAGTATCAGACACACTGCCCCCAGAACAGTATCAGACACACTGCCCCCAGAACAGTATCAGGCACACTGTCCTATAACAGTATCAGACACACTGTCCCCACAACAGTATCAGACACACTGTCCCCACAACAGTATCAGACACACTGCCCCCAGAACAGTATCAGGCACACTGTCCTATAACAGTATCAGACACACTGCCCCCAGAACAGTATCAGACACACTGCCCCCAGAACAGTATCAGACACACTGCCCCCAGAACAGTATCAGACACTCTGCCCCCAGAACAGTATCAGGCACACTGCCCCAGAACAGTATCAGGCACACTGTCCTATAACAGTATCAGACACACTGCCCCCACAACAGTATCAGACACACTGCCCCCAGAACAGTATCAGGCACACTGCCCCCAGAACAGTATCAGGCACACTGCCCCCAGAACAGTATCAGGCACACTGCCCCCAGAACAGTATCAGACACACTGCCCCCAGAACAGTATCAGACACACTGCCCCCAGAACAGTATCAGGCACACTGTCCTATAACAGTATCAGACACACTGTCCCCACAACAGTATCAGACACACTGTCCCCACAACAGTATCAGACACACTGCCCCCAGAACAGTATCAGGCACACTGTCCTATAACAGTATCAGACACACTGCCCCCAGAACAGTATCAGACACACTGCCCCCAGAACAGTATCAGGCACACTGTCCTATAACAGTATCAGACACACTGTCCCCACAACAGTATCAGACACACTGTCCCCACAACAGTATCAGACACACTGCCCCCAGAACAGTATCAGGCACACTGTCCTATAACAGTATCAGACACACTGCCCCCAGAACAGTATCAGACACACTGCCCCCAGAACAGTATCAGACACACTGCCCCCAGAACAGTATCAGGCACACTGCCCCCAGAACAGTATCAGGCACACTGTCCTATAACAGTATCAGACACACTGCCCCCAGAACAGTATCAGACACACTGCCCCCAGAACAGTATCAGACACACTGCCCCCAGAACAGTATCAGACACACTGTCCTATAACAGTATCAGACACACTGCCTCCAGAACAGTATCAGACACACTGTCCTATAACAGTATCAGACACACTGTCCTATAACAGTATCAGACACACTGCCCCCAGAACAGTATCAGACACACTGCCCCAGAACAGTATCAGACACACTGCCCCCAGAACAGTATCAGACACACTGCCCCCAGAACAGTATCAGACACACTGCCCCCAGAACAGTATCAGACACACTGTCCTATAACAGTATCAGACACACTGCCTCCAGAACAGTATCAGACACACTGCCTCCAGAACAGTATCAGACACACTGTCCTATAACAGTATCAGACACACTGTCCTATAACAGTATCAGACACACTGCCCCCAGAACAGTATCAGGCACACTGTCCTATAACAGTATCAGACACACTGCCCCCAGAACAGTATCAGACACACTGCCTCCAGAACAGTATCAGACACACTGCCCCCAGAACAGTATCAGACACACTGCCTCCAGAACAGTATCAGACACACTGCCCCCAGAACAGTATCAGACACACTGCCCCCAGAACAGTATCAGGCACACTGTCCTATAACAGTATCAGACACACTGTCCCCACAAACAGTATCAGACACACTGTCCCCACAACAGTATCAGACACACTGCCCCCAGAACAGTATCAGGCACACTGTCCTATAACAGTATCAGGCACACTGTCCTATAACAGTATCAGACACACTGCCCCCAGAACAGTATCAGACACACTGCCCCCAGAACAGTATCAGGCACACTGTCCCCAGATCAGTATCAGACACACTGTCCCCAGAACAGTATCAGACACACTGCCCCCAGAACAGTATCAAACACACTGCCCCCAGAACAGTATCAGGCACACTGCCCCCAGAACAGTATCAGGCACACTGCCCCCAGAACAGTATCAGACACACTGCCCCCAGAACAGTATCAGACACACTGCCCCCAGAACAGTATCAGACACACTGCCCCCAGAACAGTATCAGACACACTGCCCCCAGAACAGTATTAGACACACTGCCCCCAGAACAGTATTAGACACACTGCCCCCACAACAGTATCAGACACACTGCCCCCAGAACAGTATCAGACACTCTGCCCCCACAACAGTATCAGACACTCTGCCCCCACAACAGTATCAGACACACTGTCCCCACAACAGTATCAGACACACTGCCCCCAGAACAGTATCAGACACACTGCCCCCAGAACAGTATCAGACACACTGCCCCCAGAACAGTATCAGACACACTGCCCCCAGAACAGTATCAGGCACACTGTCCTATAACAGTATCAGACACACTGTCCCCACAACAGTATCAGACACACTGTCCCCACAACAGTATCAGACACACTGCCCCCAGAACAGTATCAGGCACACTGTCCTATAACAGTATCAGACACACTGCCCCCAGAACAGTATCAGACACACTGCCCCCAGAACAGTATCAGGCACACTGCCCCCAGAACAGTATCAGGCACTCTGCCCCCACAACAGTATCAGACACTCTGCCCCCACAACAGTATCAGACACACTGTCCCCACAACAGTATCAGACACACTGTCCCCACAACAGTATCAGACACACTGCCCCCAGAACAGTATCAGACACACTGCCCCAGAACAGTATCAGACACACTGCCCCCAGAACAGTATCAGACACACTGCCCCCAGAACAGTATCAGACACTCTGCCCCCACAACAGTATCAGACACTCTGCCCCCACAACAGTATCAGACACACTGCCCCCAGAACAGTATCAGACACACTGCCCCCAGAACAGTATCAGGCACACTGTCCTATAACAGTATCAGACACACTGTCCCCACAACAGTATCAGACACACTGTCCCCACAACAGTATCAGACACACTGCCCCCAGAACAGTATCAGGCACACTGTCCTATAACAGTATCAGACACACTGCCCCCACAACAGTATCAGACACACTGCCCCCAGAACAGTATCAGGCACACTGTCCCCAGAACAGTATCAGACACACTGTCCCCAGAACAGTATCAGACACACTGCCCCCAGAACAGTATCAAACACACTGCCCCCAGAACAGTATCAGGCACACTGCCCCCAGAACAGTATCAGGCACACTGTCCTATAACAGTATCAGACACACTGCCCCCAGAACAGTATCAGACACACTGCCCCCAGAACAGTATCAGGCACACTGTCCTATAACAGTATCAGACACACTGTCCCCACAACAGTATCAGACACACTGTCCCCACAACAGTATCAGACACACTGCCCCCAGAACAGTATCAGGCACACTGTCCTATAACAGTATCAGACACACTGCCCCCAGAACAGTATCAGACACACTGCCCCCAGAACAGTATCAGGCACACTGCCCCCAGAACAGTATCAGACACACTGCCCCCAGAACAGTATCAGGCACACTGTCCTATAACAGTATCAGACACACTGTCCCCACAACAGTATCAGACACACTGTCCCCACAACAGTATCAGACACACTGCCCCCAGAACAGTATCAGGCACACTGTCCTATAACAGTATCAGACACACTGCCCCCAGAACAGTATCAGACACACTGCCCCCAGAACAGTATCAGGCACACTGCCCCCAGAACAGTATCAGACACACTGTCCCCAGAACAGTATCAGACACACTGCCCCCAGAACAGTATCAAACACACTGCCCCCAGAACAGTATCAGGCACACTGCCCCCAGAACAGTATCAGGCACACTGCCCCCAGAACAGTATCAGACACACTGTCCCCAGAACAGTATCAGACACACTGCCCCCAGAACAGTATCAAACACACTGCCCCCAGAACAGTATCAGGCACACTGCCCCCAGAACAGTATCAGGCACACTGTCCTATAACAGTATCAGACACACTGCCCCCAGAACAGTATCAGACACACTGCCCCCAGAACAGTATCAGGCACACTGTCCTATAACAGTATCAGACACACTGTCCCCACAACAGTATCAGACACACTGTCCCCACAACAGTATCAGACACACTGCCCCCAGAACAGTATCAGGCACACTGTCCTATAACAGTATCAGACACACTGCCCCCAGAACAGTATCAGACACACTGCCCCCAGAACAGTATCAGGCACACTGTCCTATAACAGTATCAGACACACTGTCCCCACAACAGTATCAGACACACTGTCCCCACAACAGTATCAGACACACTGCCCCCAGAACAGTATCAGGCACACTGTCCTATAACAGTATCAGACACACTGCCCCCAGAACAGTATCAGACACACTGCCCCAGAACAGTATCAGACACACTGCCCCAGAACAGTATCAGACACACTGCCCCCAGAACAGTATCAGACACTCTGCCCCCACAACAGTATCAGACACTCTGCCCCCACAACAGTATCAGGCACACTGCCCCCAGAACAGTATCAGACACACTGCCCCCAGAACAGTATCAGGCACTCTGCCCCCACAACAGTATCAGACACTCTGCCCCCACAACAGTATCAGACACACTGTCCCCACAACAGTATCAGACACACTGTCCCCACAACAGTATCAGACACACTGCCCCCAGAACAGTATCAGACACACTGCCCCAGAACAGTATCAGACACACTGCCCCAGAACAGTATCAGACACACTGCCCCCAGAACAGTATCAGACACTCTGCCCCCACAACAGTATCAGACACTCTGCCCCCACAACAGTATCAGACACTCTGCCCCCACAACAGTATCAGACACACTGCCCCCAGAACAGTATCAGACACACTGCCCCCAGAACAGTATCAGGCACACTGTCCTATAACAGTATCAGACACACTGTCCCCACAACAGTATCAGACACACTGTCCCCACAACAGTATCAGACACACTGCCCCCAGAACAGTATCAGGCACACTGTCCTATAACAGTATCAGACACACTGCCCCCAGAACAGTATCAGACACACTGCCCCCAGAACAGTATCAGACACACTGCCCCCAGAACAGTATCAGGCACACTGCCCCCAGAACAGTATCAGACACACTGCCCCAGAACAGTATCAGACACACTGTCCCCATAACAGTATCAGACACACTGTCCCCACAACAGTATCAGCCACACTGTCCCCACAACAGTTTTTAGGGACAGTGCTCTCATAATACTGTTGGATGCAGTGTCCCCATATCAATGTCAGGCGCCATACTTTAATTACAGTGTTACCACC